>NC_049260.1:48665358-48965358 GCF_011100685.1 Canis lupus familiaris | reverse complement strand
GCATATACTTGCTCCATTTCTCTTTCTTTAAAAAATGATTGATTGATTGATTTCAGAAAGTGAGAGAGACTCTCAAGCAGATACCATGCTGAGCGAAGAGCCTTATTGGGGCTTGATCTCATGACCTTGAGATCAGGACCTAAGCTGAAATCAAGAGTCAGATGCTTACCAACTGAGATACCTGACCATCCCTTCTCTTTCTTGACTGGGGCAGATTAGAGACTATTCCTTGCCTGTCCCCAACCTGCATCCCCAAATACAACCTTTCACCTCTGGAACAGAAATAACTAGAGCTCACAGGTCAATCCACTCAGCTTAATTTCTGTTTCCTCACAGAAAACATTAGACTGCACATTAGGCTGTTTTTGGATGAGGTATGATGGAATTGAGAGGGAGACTGGGAGTAGGGTTTTCTATAACAGCATATCTAAAGTGGTACCAGGCCTAGGTACTTCCCCCTTGATCCTTCTTATAGGAATGGTACTACAGAAGGCAAAACAGAAGTCTCCTTCAAGTGCAGATGATTTCTTAAGAGGTAGAAGGAAGGCCTCTCCTACATCATAAATGGCCAGTTCTCTGTTTCACTTTTGATTTTCTCCCTTTCTGCTGAGAAAATATGCAGCTATACAAGGAAAAATCTATTTGGGGTGATTGGGGCTCAGAGTTCTTTGTTAAAAAGTAGTTAAAGATAACATTTGGGAGATCTAACTTTCCTGACTCTACTTTCTTTCCACCACTAGCACTTCACAATCACCCACCTTACCACCCATCCACCGACCCCTATCCAGCAGCAGAAGATGTAGAAGGTGAATCTGCCCCTTAACAGATAGCACATAACAGATTACTAAACAAAATTACTGCACCAGCTTTTTTTTGTCTTGTTAAGTACAAGATAGAAACTAAACAGATAACAGGGACAAGGGTAAGTAATGGGAGAGCAGAGCCCAAAGGAGAAAGGAGGGAAGGAATGGGAGGAAGAGAGGAAGAGGGGAGTTCTCTCCTCTGGAAGGACTTTCATCACTCACCATTTTTATCATCACTACCAATTGTTTAGAGAGCCCCTTCTTATATGTACACTCTCCGTGGCTTTAGCATGCTCAATTAAAAGAAGTATTTCTTCAACCTGGAATCCCATACTGTCATTACTTTTACTAGCTGAACAGATGTCTTAATGGAGAAGCCTGTTTTGTTATGATAGTTCCTTTCATTACCTAGTGGCTTTCTTTAAACTTTTATGGATCACTTGACCTGTCCTATCTCATGAAAGCCTCTGGTCACCAGCATTTCTCATCCCCATTGCAGAAAGAGGATTTTGAGGCCTCAAAATGGGATATAGTTTATCTAAGGTTATATAGCAAATTAGAATTGCGGAGCATAACCAAATCTCTAATTTAGCCCTTCTGGTTGTTTAGCTCAGTGTTGTTTCTTTGACTTCCACTAGGTTGCTTACTAGGAGTTTTTGCTGTTTGAAGATGCTTAGAAACAGGCTTTAAAAAATAGGATGAATATTACTATAATCTCACTTGTGCTAATAATATGTCTTCTGGACCTTTTATTTGCCTCCATGGACTATCATACAGAGGCTTCAGCATTGATGTTGTCAGTATATTGTTTGTATTCATGCTCTAGGTATTATTCCCTGTGATTGCCCATGGGCCCTGCTTAATGAAAGAAATTCTGGCTGAAGTTTGTGTTTGACTGGACTTGAATTGGATTCAGCCAAAAGATCTGTGAACAGTGGTTGTTGACTTATACAGCCAGGACATTTTAGGGCTTAGGTAGATTTTAAAATTCATCTATTGTGGTTCCATACAAATTTTAGGATTCTTTGTTCTAGCTCTGTGAAAAATGCTGGTGGTATTTTAATAGGGATTACATTAAATATGTAGATTGCTTTGAGTAATAGAGACATTTTAACAATATTCCTTCGTCTAATCCATGAGCATAAAACGTCTTTCCGTTTTTTGGTGTGTCGTCTTCAATTTTTCCATTAGTGTTTTATAGCTTTCACAGTACAGGCCTTTCACCTCTTTGGTTGGGTTTATTCCTAGGTATCTTATAGTTGTTAGTGCAATTGTGAATAGGATGTATTCCTTGAATTCTCTTCCTGCTGCTTCATTATTGGTGTATAGAAATGCAACGGATTTCTGTACATTGATTTTGTATCCTACTAATTTACTAACTTCATGTATTAGTTTTAGCAATTTTTTGGTGGAATGTTTTGAGTTTTCTATATAGAATATCATGTCATCTGCAAATAGTGAAAGTTTCATTTCTTCCTTACTGATTTGAATGCATTTTATTTCTTTTTGTTGCCTCATTGCTGTGGTTAGGACTTCTAGTATTATGTTAAATAACAGTGGTGGAAGTGGACATCCTTGTCTTATTCCTGACTATAGAGGAAAAGTTCTCAGTTTTCCCCCATTGGGGATGATAATAGCTGTGGACTTCTCATATATGGCCTTTATTATATTGAGATATGTTCCCTCTAGCCCTACTTTGCTGACGAATTTTATCATGAATGAATATTGTACTTTGTTAAATGCTTTTTCCGCATCTATTGAAATGATCATATGGTTCTTATTCTTTCTTTTATTAATGTGCTGTATAACATTGATTTGTGAATACTGAACCACCCTTGCAACCCAGGAATAAACCTACTTGATCATGCTGAATGATTTTTAAAAATACATTGTTGGATTCAAATTGTTGTATCTTATTGAGAATTTCTGCATCCTAACAATCCAAAAATTTGTATGGAACCACAAGACTCTGAATAGTCAAAGCTACCTTGAAAAAGCAAAGCAAAGCTGGAGGTACACAATTCCAGACTTTAAGTTGTATTATAAAGCTGTAGTGATCAAAAGTTTGGTAATGACACAGAACCAGGCACAGACCCATACAGTCCAAGATGAACCACTAATTGCAGGTGGCTCATGGCATTGCCCCCGATGGCGGTAAGTGTACATTTCAGTTGATGATGTGAAAGGCCTTCAGGTTGTAGGGGTGTTTCCCTTCAAGAATGGAATTAGAGACCAGTGGATGGGAAGAAACTCCCTTAAAGACACTCTCACCTGAATAAAGGACTTTCCACTAATGAAATTGCACTGTTGATCCCATCTCATGGGGAAAGGCAATCTGTGGGCAGCTAGGCTTGAACATTAGTTTGCTAAGATTTGTGTTCATTGCCCCTCTTCTTTCTCCACATACCAAGGAAGTATAGATGAGAAGAGAAGCACTATCAGCTGGTTTGAAAATTCACCTTCAAAGTGATTCGCATCCTGCCTTTCTTGGCAGAAGTCAGACTTATTAATATACCTAGATTCCAATACTGGCTTTTCTACTAACTTGCTGTGTGATCCTGGGCTAATTGCTCATCCTCTCTGTTGTTGTTGTTGTTGTTGTTGTTTTTAATCTCAAATAAGATGTAACTAGAATAAATAGCATCTGAGAGTGAGAAGAGTCTTAGAAAACATCGAGTTCAATTTCTGACTTTATAGATGATGAAGGTAAGTTTTTAAGGAGGAGAAGCGACTTAACCTCTGATTCCAGAAGTCTTTGGACTCTAAATTCTAAGCAACTCATGCAATAGTGTGGAGAGCCAATATTAGACCCACAGAGACAACCTGGCCCAGCAGGTTCAGATTCTTCCTCAGATGTGCCTGCCAATAATGAAGATGGAGCCTGAACAAAGCCTTCAGAAGCCCGTTCATTTCCCTTGAACGTGTCTCTGCTGTCAGGCCATGCAGGGTGAGGAGGAAAGATAATGCAGTTGCATCTAATTCTCTCCCCAGCTGATAAAGAAGACACTGGTGACAGGGATCAGCAGCCAATGTGGCATGTGGATGGGTAGAAAGAGTTTCCATCTTCCTAAGCCAGACAGCTCTGGTACTATTGAGTGGTGAGCTGCATTCAATTCTGGGTTATTTAATAGAGGCAGCAGGTAAGTGTGGGAGAGGGAAGTGTGGGTGAGAGAGGAACAAATAGGAGAGAGCACCCCACTATCAGGAATCTAGGGTTCACCTGACCTAGCGAATTGTGGCTCTGGGAGGAACAGGATGTTCCCGTGTCCTCCAACTCCTATGTACAGAGAAATATCTTAATAAATACTTTTGGAGTCAAACTGGAAAAAAAAAAGTTTGGTAATGACAAAAATAGATAAATAGATGAATAGAACAGAATAGAAAACCCAGAAATGAGCCCACAACTATATGGTCAATTTTTGACAAAACAGGAAAGTATATCCAATGGGAAAGACAGTCTCTTCAATAAATGGTGCTGGGAAAACTGGGCAGCAACATGCAAAGAAAGAAACTTGACCACGTTCTTACACCATACACAAAAATAAATTCAAAATGGGTTAAAGACCTAAATGTGAGACATGAAACCGTAAAGTCCTGGAGGAGAATACAGGCAGGAACCTCTTTGACATAGCCTGGAGTAACTTCTTTCTACATATGTCTCCTGAGAGAAGGGAAACAAAAGTAAAAATAACCCATTGGGATTTCATCAAAATAAAAAGCTTCTGTGCAGTGAAGGAAGCAATCAATAAAACTAAAAGGCAACCTATAGAACAGGAGATATTGTAAGTGACCTATTCTTAATTAATTAATTGATTTTTAATTTAAATCCTAGTTAGTTGACATACAGTTCAATATTGGTTTCAGGAGTAGATTCAGTGATTCATCATTTATATATAACACCCAGTGCTCCTCATAACAAGTGCCCTCCTTAATACCTATCAACCATGTATCCCATCCCTGACCTACCTCCCTCCATCAACCCTCAGTTGGCTTTTTATACTTAATAGTCTTTCATGATTTGTTTCCCTTTCTCTTTTTCACCCCTTCATAAATTCATCCATTTCGTTTCTTAAATTTCATTTATGAGTGAAATCATATGGTATTTGCCTTTCTCTGATTGACATATTTTGCTTAGCATAATACATTCTAGCCCCATCCATGTTGTAACAAATGGCAAGATTTCATTCTTTGTGATGGATAATATTCCAGTGTGTGCGTGTGTGTGTGTGTGTGTGTGTGTGTGTGTATCTTCTTTATCCATTCATTCATCAGTTGATGGGCATTTGGACTCCTTCCATAGTTTGGCTATTGTTGATAATGCTGCTATAAACATCAGGGTGCATGTACCCCTTTGAATGTGTATTCTTGAGTCCTTTGGATAAATACCTAGTAGTTGAAACTGTTGGATCAGAGGGTAGTTCTATTTTTTAGCTTTTTGAGGGACCAACACACTGTTCTCCAGAGTGGCTGCATCAGTTTGCATTCCCATCAACAGTTCAAGAGGGTTCTCCTTTCTCCACATCCTCCCCAACACCTATTGTCTCTTGTATTATTGATTTTAGCCACTCTGATAGGTATGATGGTAATATCTCATTGTAATTTTGATTTCTGTTTCCATGATTATCAATAATGTTGAACATCATCTCATGTATCTGTTGGCCATCTGGATGTTTTCTTTGGAAAAATGTCTAATTATGTCTTCTGACAATTTCTTAACTAGATTATGCAAATGACATATCTGACAAAGGGTTAGTATCTAAAATCTGTAAAGAACTTATAAAACTTAACACCCAAAACAACTTTATCCTATCCCTCAATATCTGCTTCCTGCTACTCCAACATGTATATAGCTAGACAGAGGCCATTTGACCAGTAAAAGCTTCTGTTTCTCTTATTCAGTCACTTGTATGAGGACATGGGCTATAGGGAAGCCTGAATAGGCTGATACTGCCAGGCTTACAAAACTAATAGAAATGGTGTTGCAACTAATGAGTCTGCTGAATATGCAATTGAACGGCGTACTGCTACTCTGGCTTCTACCAACAGTCATAACGTTACTGGGGCTATATATCAGAGAGGGTGGGTCTTTGTACTTCTATATTTGGATAGCTTAACTAGAAGTCTTTTCTTTTAGCCCATACAAAATGTAAATAAAGGAAATGCAGAATGAACTTTTAAAGGTCCTGGCAGTCAATTATTATGTACATATCTCTACATGAAAATATTCGTTTTCTGCCACCTCCCCCCAAGAACACAATATCCTATACGTAATATTGTGAAGTAAATCCTGGGTAATTTGATAAAATTTGACCCAACTATTATTTTTGTGACTATTTGACTAATATAAACCTAAATTTTATCAAGGTCTAAGCAGGCGATAGGCCCATGCAAACCAGCTAAAAGGAGAAGACTTAGGTGTAATATGGGGCATAATTTGTTTCAGAGACATTTAGTGGGTTTTTTTGTAACAATTATACATTATAGATTGGAATAGATATTTGAATACATACATATCAAATATGTATACCATTGAAAGTATTTGAAACACGGGTGTTTGCTTAATTTGACTTGAAATATTTTTTCAACATTTAAAAAATTATTTATTTTTGACAAATAAAATTATATGTATTTAAGGTGTACAAGATGATGTCCTGGTATATGTATACACTGTGAAATTATTATCACAAACTAACATATCCATTACTTCCCATAGCTAACTATTGTTTTTACTTTTTATGATGAGAGCACTTGAGTTCTAATTCTCCCCACATTTCAAGTATACAATATATTATTATTACCTATACCCAATATGCTACATGCTAGATCTCCAGAATTATTTATCTTATAACTAAAAGTTAGTACTCTTAGATCAATATCTTCCCTTTTCCCTGATAACCATCATTCTACTTCCTAGTACTATGAGTTTGACTTTTTTTTAGATACCATATGTAAGTTAGATCAAGTAATATATTTATCTTTCTGTATCTGGCTTATTTCACTTAGCTCAATACCTTATAGGTTCAGCCATGTTGTTGCAAATGACTCTGTTCACTTTTTTTAAAAAGATTGAGTAATATTTCATTATTAATATACATACTATATTTCATTATATATATGTATATATATAATATGTATATATATGTATATATATATTTTATGTTGTTTCCCTATCCTGACTACTATGAATAAAGCTTTAGTGAACATGGGAATATAGAATTCTATTTGAAATAGTGATTTTATATACTTTGGATATGTGAAGTAGAATTGCTGGATCATATAATAGTTCTACTTTTAATTTTTTTTGAGGTACATCCAAACTGTTTTCCATAATGACTGTACCAATTTACATTCCTACCCATAGTTCACAAGGGTTTACTTTTCTCCACATTCTTACTAATTTGTTATATTTTGACTGTTTGATTAGCTATACCCTACATGGATAAGGTAATATCTCATTATTGTTTTGATTTCCATTGTCATTAGAAAAGATATTTAAATGATTTCAATCTTCTTAAATCGATTAAGACTTGTTTTATGGCCTGACAACACATGGTATATCCTGGAGAGTGTTCCACAAGCACTTAAGGAGAATGTGTATTCTGTTGCTGTTGGATGGAATCTTCTGTGTATGTCCATTAGATACATCTGGTCTAAAGTGTAGTTTAGGTCCAGTGTTTCCCTATTGATTTTTTGTTGGATGATCTGTAAATTGCTGAAAGTGGGATATTGTAGTCCCCTACTATTAATGTATTACTATTTCTCCCTTCAGATCTGTTAATATTTGCTTTATATATTTAGGTGCCTTGGGTGCACATGTATTTACTGTTATTATTCCTCTTTATGTATTGACTTCCTTATGATTATATGACTACCTTTTTTATCTCTTATAGTTTTTGACTACTAAACTTTTTTTTTTTTCTGATATAAGTATAGCTACTCCTACTCTCTTTTGGTTTCCATTTTCATGGAATATCTTTTTCCATTAACTTTACTTTAAGCCTGTACATATCCTTTTGTTCTTTTACTTTTTAAATTCAAGTATAATTAACAGTGTTATATTAGTTTCAGGTGTACAATATAATTCAAAAATTCTGTATATTTATTAGTGTTCATCAAGATAAGTGTATTCTTGAGGTGCCTGGGTGGCTCAGTTGGTTAAGCCTCCAACTCTTGATTGCAGCTCAGGTCATGAACTCAGGGTCCTGAGAGCAATCCCTCTCTCCCTCTCCTCCTTCCCCACCTCTGTTCTCAACACCTGCATGTGTGTGTACATGCTCTCTCTCTAAAAAAAAGATAAGTATATTCTTAAGCCCTGTTATCTATCTCATAGATAACATACCCACCTCTCCTCTAGCAATCAGCAATTTATTCTGTGTATTCAAGAGCCTTTTTGTCTTTTTTCCTTGTTTTTTTTTCATTTGTTTTGTTTCTTAACTTCCTGAATAGATATTTCTAAAGAAGACATACTAATGGCTAATATACTAATGGCATGAAAAGATGTTCAACATCTCTAATCATCAGGGAAACGTAAATTAAAACCACAATGAGATATCACTTTACACCTGTCTGAATGGCTAAATTCAACAACACTAGAAATAACAAGTGTTGGCAAGGATGTGGAGACAAAGGAACCCCTTGTACGGTGTTGGTGGAATGCAAATTGGTGCAGCCATTGTGGAAAACAGTATGGAAGTTTTTATTTAAATTCCAGTTAATTAACATACAGTGTAATATTAGTTCAGGTGTACAATATAGTGATTCAACACTTCCTTACATCTTTTTATATTGTGTATCCATTCACAAAATATTGTAGCTATGGTTATTTATAATTTGTCCTTTAGGCTTTATACTAGAATTAAGTGATTTATATACCACCATATCACAGTGTTAGAGTATTCTTAGTTTGACTATATATTTACTTTTATTAGTGAGTTTTATACTTTGATATAATTTTGTATTAGTAGTCAGCATCCTTTCTTTACAGCTTGAAGAATTCCCTTTAGCATTCCTTGTAAGACAGTTCTACTAGTGGTGAACTTCAGCTTTTACTTACCTGGGAATGTCTTTTTCTCTCTTTCAATTGTTTTTGATGGCTTTGCTGTGTAAAGTATTTTTGGTTGGCAGTATTTTTCTTTCAGTAATTTGAATAAAGCGTCCCACTTCCCTGGTCTGCAAGGTTTCTGCTGAGAAATCCACTGGTAACCTTATGGGGGTTCTTTTGTATGTGATGAGCTCCTTTTTTCTTGCTGCTTTCAATATTCTCTCTTTGTCTTTGATTTTTGACATTTAAAAAATATTTTATTTTTTTATTTGAGACAAAGAGAGAGAGAACATGAGCTATGGGGAGGAGTAAAGGGAGAGAGAGAATCAAACTCCCCACTGAGCAGGGAGCCCAACTCAGGGCCAACTCAGGGCCCAACCCTGGGTCCTGGGATCATGACCTGATCCCAAGGCAGATGTTTAACCAACTGAGCCACCCAGATGGCCATGACCTTTTTTTTTTTGGCCATGACTTTTTATATTTTTATTGTAATGTTTCTCAATGAAGTCTTTGGATTGAACCTGATTGGGAATCTGTGAGCTTCATGTACCTGGATGTCCAAATCTTTCCTGGGGAGTTTTCAGCCATTGTTTCTTTAAATAAGCTTTCCTCAAGAGGCATCTAGTTCCTATCCTCAGCACATTTTGAACACTTTTGTTTTCAATTTTTTTAATTTTTAAAAATGTACTTAGAGAGAGAGAGAAGGGAAGAGAAAGAGGAAGAGGAAGAGAATATCAAGTAGACTCCCCACTGACCACAGAGCCTGACATGAGGCTCAATCTCATGACCCTGAGCTCATGACCTGAGCCAAAATCAAGTGTCAGATGCTCAACTGACTGAGCCACCCAGGCACCCCATTGTCATCAAATTTTTCATGCATGCCAATCTGTTAACTATAAAATATCATCTTGTTCTGGTATTACTTTACATTTTTAATATTTCTGAACAGATTGAACATATTTTGATATGTTTATTAATCATAATTTCTTATCTGCAAGGTGTGTCTCAAGTTTTTCTCATTTTTTCCTAATGTGCTGTTGGTCATTCTTTCATTTATAAAGACCTTTATAATTTTGAAAACTAATCATTTGTGCAAACATCTCCTGACAGCTAATGGCTGGCTTGTCTTTCACTTTATCTATGCTACCTTTTTAGAGAGAAGTTCCTACTTAAAGTGGTCAAATTTATTAATTTCTTTCTTGTTTGTGATAATTTTTGTTTCTTGTTTAAGAAATTTTCTCTCAGGCTATAAAGTCATTCTTCTAAGTTGTGTTTTGAAAGCTTTCATAGCTCTGGTTTTAATTTTAAGTATTTAATCCCTTGGGAATTTATTATATATGGGGTGAGAAAAGGATCTGATTTTATTTCCTCCATTTATTAAACATCTTCTTTTTTTTTTGAGTGAACCCAGGCAATTTTATTACTTCATCCTTGAACCTCAGTTTCCTCATCAGTAAGATGGGGATAATAGCACCTATTTAATAATTACTAACTACATTAATGCAAGGGAAACACAGTATGCTTAGTATGTACCTGGCACATACTAAGCACTCAGCAAATCCAGCTATTATTTATATATGCTGATGTCTTCAAACAGGGATGGGATCTTAATACAGAAAATAGGAGGTGTCAGCCACTCATATGTTCTCTTGGCTTCTGAAACATGAGCTCCCTGACCCCAGTTCATCCAAGCACATGGGCATAGTTTTCCTTAATCTCTGCAGAGGTGTGATTTGAACAGTTGTCAGATGGCTTCCAACTGCATAACTGAATAATAAAAGCAATTTTGGCTGTTTTGAAGGACTAGACAGTAGACTTTAATCTTCAAACTTGATGGACTTGGAAGCGTTCCTGTCAATATAAAAGATTTTGTCTGGAGTGGAGGAGAAGCCGAGGCCAGCACCATGCTTGTACTTCCAGCTCATGGCCTGATCATAGTCCTGCTGCAGGTTCTGCTGCAGGGTGTCAGCTGCCTTCTTGTTGAGAGCCATGTTGGGCCTTCTAATTGTGTTAGGGGGTGGCTGAATGAAGGGGACATGTTTTTAAAGCCACCCATAAGTTTGAGAAATTTCAATTTCTGTTCCTTGTTTTCAAAACCAGCAGTATCCCACTGGCCAAACTGAGTTCCCTAGTCTACATGTGCCTCATCCATGTTGCCTTTCTTTTCCAACACCACTTCTAAGTCTGTGTCAGGCTCCTCTTCCCAAGATTCTACTGCTACTCTTCTCTTTCCCCTTCTTCCCATTCTTCTTTTTATTCCTCTTCAGAGCTGGTTCCTCAATCCCTGGCTGCTCTGTCTTTTTCTTGGACTTCATTTTCTTCTTTGCAGGGGGTTTGGGGTTATATCCTATTGGGATATATTCTGGAGCCTCAATTTTGACTGGCTTCTTACTTCCTTTCCTAGGGCTTCTCTCTACGGACTTGGAGTACTCAAGGTGCCCTGGAGAAGTATCTCCCTTCTGGTAGATTTTTTTCTTCTTCATCTTCACATTGCATTCTCTGGGCTCCCCTGCTTTCATTTCTGCCCTGAGGTTGCCTGCTCCTCGCTATCCTTCCCCACTGAACAAGTGTATAGAGCATCCCCAAACTCACAGAACCAAGCATCCTTGGCTGAGGAGGCTGTAGCCTCCTGGGCCTTTTCCTCCTTCTTGTGTTTTTTGGGTTTCTTGCCGACTCTGGTTACCTCCTCGTCCTCTCTGGAGTCTGGGGAGGTCTTCACTCTTGAGGCAGGGGGCATGGCCAGAGGCCGTAAGGACTTTGTCTTCTTTTTCTTCTCCCCACCTTGGAACTCAGATGAACCAAGAGCCTGCTTCCTCTGTCCATACAGCACGTAACACAGTCTCAGGTTCTAGGTACTCCTCACAGAGGGTGCTGTGGCCCTTCTTTTTCTTCACTAGAGGCATCTCAGATGCCTGCTCTAGGACCACACCCTTTGAGGGGGATGTGGCTCTTGTGGAACAGATCTCACTGAAATAATTCTCAATGTTTAAAACTGAGTATTGAGTCTCTGGTTCTTTGACCACCTTCTTCTTCTTTTTCTCTGGGAGACCAAGGCCCAGGTCTCCTTTGTGGGTTTTGGTGATCATTTCCGTAGGCCAATCTTCCCAGCCTCCATGTGAAAGCCTATATTCTTATTTTCTCAATAATTTGCAATAATCTTGTGAATCACATTCTCTCTTTTTCAAAAGATTTATTTATTTATTTATTTATTTATTTATTTATTTATTTGAGAGGGGAAGAGAGGGAGAGGAAGAGCAAACAGAGGGCGAGGGAGAAGCAGACTCCCCACTTAGTAGGGAGCTCAATGTGGGACTCAATCTGAGGAACCCACGATTGTGACCTGAGCCAATGACAGATACTTAACTGACTGAGCTACCCAGGTGCCCCCCATGGATCATATTTTTTGAATTTCTGGTACTTTCTAATTGGTCCCACTGGCTTATCTTCATTACTATATTTTTATTAATTCTTTGTAAGTCACTTCACTTTAATTTTTTTTCAGGCATGACTTGGCTATTCTTTTCTTTCTTTTCTTTTCTTTCTCTTTCTTTCTTTCTTTCTTTCTTTCTTTCTTTCTTCTTCTTTTTCTTTCTTCTTTCTTTTTACTTATTTGTATACATTTTATAAGTGTTCCAAAGTTCCTATTGAGATTTTGGTTGGAATAAATGTAGTCACTAGATCAAGTTAAAGAGAATTGAGAATTTTATAATATTGAGGCTAGCAAAAAGTATGGTTTCAATCTCCATTATTTCAATTTCAATGTCTTTCCAAAAAGGTTATTAATTTTCTTCACAAAGAGTTTGTGCGTACTTTCTTAGGTTTACTTTTAGGATTATATATTTCATAATTATAAATGATATCTTTGTAAAATCATATTTTTCCCTAGATAATATCTGTTAATTTATAGAAACTCTGTTGACTTTTCTATATTGATCTGGCATCTTCCAACTTTACCAAAGGCATCTAGTTTTGTTGGATAGGAAGAATTATGTCATCTATTAAGTGTTTCACTATATCCACTCCCATTCTGGCTTGAGCTCTCTCACTTTAGGATGCCTTATCACAGGCAAAGGATGTCAATATCTCTAACCTAGACTAAGTCTCCCTTAATGTGAACTATTTAGACTCTGCCTGTCAAGGAAATGGCATTTGGAATGTGAGAGATTTATGAAAATTACAAGGCAATTACAAAAATACTTCCTAAATAAATACCTTTCCTGGCTAGAGAGAACAATTTTTCCCAGATGCCATGTTTCCATGTGGATCTCAGGCAGATGGTGTAAACTTAGAGGATAATAATAATAACAGCTAATATTGGACTCTGTGCCAACGGCTGTTGTAAGGGTTTCATATGTATTACCTTGTTTAATCTTCATAACAGCCCTCATGAAGTAGATTGATATTATTCTCTATATTTTATAGCTGAGGAAACAGGATCATAGATATTAAGTAACTTACTCTACATCACTCAGCAAAGCAATCTGTAGAGTCAGGATTTGAACCCAGGCTCCGAAGTCTATACTCTTCAACACTGTCATAGATTGTCTCTCTTAATTTTGGCCTGAGTCTCAAGACTTTTGCTTGAATCCTGTTTCTTGTTCACTGTGAGGCATCCCTCTCTGTTCTTGGATTTCTCATCTAGAATGTAGGACTAATAAAGATATAAGATATATTTGTCTGCCTTGCAAGGTTGTTTTGAAACAGGAAGACACTGTTCTTGAACTAGGCTTTCAGAAAAGCCAGAAACAATGGAAGAATGTTAGAAAACTGTAGGGAAGGTCCTCTTGTACAGAAGGTGGACGGCAGCCATTAGAAGGAATAAGTAGAATGTATTGGAATGATCAGCAAAAGTGGCCTGACTGATGTTACTGGTCTTTATTAGGGAGGAGTAGAATTTATGGGCTAGGCCCATTCTAACATGTTTGTAACCATGAATGCTGAGACAGGATTTCTACACAGGTCTTGTCTTGTATTTTATTTTATCTTTTCCTTTTCTGTTTTCTTTCTTTCTTTCTTTCTTTCTTTCTTTCTTTCTTTCTTTCTTTCTTTCTTTCTTTCTCTTTCCTTTCTTTTCTTCTTTCTTTCTTTCTTTCTTTCTTTCTTTCTTTCTTTCTTCTTCTTTCTTTCCTTCTTTTTGTCAGCAGCCTTATTATAATAATCTTTCATGTAATTAGTGACAGTTATTAAATCTCTCTCTTGAGGAGAAAAGAATGGTTTCTGTGCCTGATTATACATGCCATGTTGTTTGGATTTGTGCCAGAGAGGAATATAAAATGCTTCCTGGCATGCATGCTCAGAAATCTATAAGCATACCAGATTCTCCTGGAAGCTGGGACTGAGGCTCCAAACCAGAGGAGGGTATATGTATGCAAGAAGTGGGAGCTGTGCCTACAGCATACCAGGTTTCTTTCAGTTCCCCACATCCACTTTTATAGCCACTTTGCCATTGCTTAACTCTTGTGGCAGAGAAGGGTATTTCAGTGACCTGTATCATAGGAAAAGTTCATTTCCTCCAATCCCATTTTCTTTATTTTTTTTTATTGAAGTTTGATTTGCCAACGTATATAGTATGACACCTAGTGCTCATACTATTCTCTTGTCTGTGTTTTGCCCTTTTGCTGAGATTTTTGGCTGGTGCCTTCATAAAACAGAGGCACATTAGAGGGCCCTGCTTATGATTAGAGTTATCTGAAAAAGGAAGGGGCTGCCTTGGGAAATAGCAATCTCATCACTTGTTGTATTCAAGCAGAAGGGCTGGGCAATTGCTGGCAGCAGATGTTGTCTAGAAAGTTTTTGTGCTGATTAGGGGGCAGGGAGTATTATGGACTGGATGACCTGCTATTTCCTTTATAACTCTGATTTGACGTCTCTGAGATTAAATTATTTAATGGGACTGGCAATAACCGTTCACTTTCTCAGAGGAGAGCTCACTTTTTTTTTTTCTCTCTGGCTGACTGAATTTGACCTTTGAAGATATTGAGGTGACATTTAGACAATATTGCTTACTCCTTCCCTTCTCAGAAAAATCATACTGCTCGAGCCAGGGGTAGGCTGACTTTCTGTGACACTGCTTAAGCCCCTGTTGAATTCTTCATGGGTGCTAAGGCATCACGCTGGGATCTGAGAGAGCTGGATGTTTATGGCACCCCTCCTTTAAGAACTACTAAACCTCTTGCAGGGATAGGCTACTAAAGATGTTGAAGTATGTACCAAGGGATGAATTAGCATGAGTTTAACATGTGGAACAATGAATGAATTGTAGTGGAACAATGAATTTCTCTGTATTATGTGTATAGGTATATAAATACATGAGGGAAAGTTAGCAAAAATTATACAAATCAATTTATAACCATAATTTCCTTAGGAAAGGTAGAAATAACTAGGATGAGGTGTAGTCAAAGGAGAACTTTCACCTTATCTAGACTAGTCTACCTTTTTATTTTTTATAGAGATATATCACATATGCCAAAAACTTACCATTTTAAAGTGTACAATTTAGTGGGTTTTAGTATAGTTGACCCTGAACAACATGGGTTTAAAACAGTATAGGTCCACTTACACATGGGATTTTTAAGATAAATATAGTACAATTCTGTCAATATACTTTTTATGCTTTTCTTATTTTTTCTCTAGCTTACTTAATTGTAAGGATATAGTATAGTAGATGATACATACAAAATACAAAATGTGTGTTAATTAACTGTTTATGTTATGGGTAAGGATTCTGGTCAATAGTAGGCTATTAATAGTTGTTTCATTTTTTAAAAGATTTTATGTATTTATTCGTGAGAGAGAGATTGAGAGAGAGAGAGAAGGAGAGGGAGAGGCAGAGACAGAAGCAGGCGCCCACAAGGAGCCCAATGTGGCCTCGATCCTGGATCCTGGGATCAGGACCTGAGCTGAAGGCAGACACTCAACTCGCTGAGCCATCTAGGCATCCCAATAGTTAAGTTTTAGAGTCAAAAATTATACACAGATATGTTTACTATTTGGGAAGTTGGCACCCCAACATCTATGTTGTTCAAGGGTCAACTGTATATTCATTGTGCAACAATCACCACTATTTTTTCCAGAACATTTTCTTCACTCCCCAAAAATAACTCTGCAACCATTAGCACTAACTCCCCATTTACCCCTCTCCCAAGCCCCTGGAAACCACTAATCTGTTTTCTGTCTTTATGGATTTGTCTATTTGGGTTATTTCATATAAATGGTGTATATAATATGTGGTTTGAATAAATAAATAAAATCTTTAAAAAAAAGGTTATTTGTGTGTCTGGCTTCATTTACTTAGCATGCTGTTTCTGAGATTTATCCATATTGTATCTTATTCCTTTGTATTGCTAAATAGTATTCTATTTTGTGTTTGTGTGTGTGTGTGTGTGTGTGTGTTCACATACAAACCACATTCTGATTTATCAATTTATCAGTTGAAGTTTTGGATTGCTTTCACATTTTGGCCATTATGAGTAATGCTGCTATGAACATGTGTATACCAGTTTTTGTGTGAACATGTATTTTCAGTTCCCTTGACTATATACCTAGGAGTAGAACTGCTGGTTACATTATATGGTAACTATACATTTAAATTTTTGAGAAATTGCTAAAATGTTTTCCACAGTAGTTTTACCAATTTACACTCTTACCAGTAGTGTATGAGGGTTCCAATTTCTTCATATCCTCATTAACACATGATATTGTCTTTTTTTTATTATAGCCATCTAATTGAGTGTGAAGTGATATCTCATTGTGATTTAGATTTGTATTTCACTGGTAGCTAATGGTGTTGAGCATCTTTACATGTGTTTATTGGCCATTTATATATCTTTGGAAAAATGCTCAGATGCTTTGCCCATTTTTAAGTGGATTATTTTCCTTTTTATTGTTGAGTTCTTTATATTCTGGATACTAGATCCTTACCAGATATAGTATATGCAAATATTTTCTTTCATTCTAGGCATTGTTTCACTTTCTTGATGCTATCATTTGTAAAGCAAAATTTTTAATTTTAATAAAGTCTATTGTTTTCCTTTGGTTGCTTGTGTTTCAGGTGTCATATGCAAGAAACTATTGCCTAATCCAAGGTCACGAAATATGCTTCTGTGTTTACTCTGACATATTTTATGATTTTAGCTTTTACATTTAGGTCTTTAATCCATTTTGAGTTAATTTTCATATATAGTGTGAGGTATGGGTCCAAGTTTATTCTTTTGCATGTGGATATCCAGTTTTTCTCACACACCATTTATTGAAAAGACTGTAAGGTTCCCCTTTGAATTGTTTTGACACCTTTGAAAAATATCAATTTAGTGTAAATATTGAGTATTTCTGTACTCTCATTTATTTTGTTGATCTTTATATCTGTTCTTATGCCAGTACTACATTCCCTTGGTTACTAAAGGCTAGTAGTAAGTTTTGGAATCAAGAAGTGTGAGTCCTCCAACTTTGTTCTTTTTCAAAATTGTTTTGGTTATTTGGGGTCTTTTGAATTTCAGTATGACATTTAGAATCATCATGTTAATTTCTGCAAGCTGAGAGTTTTGATAGGGATTATGTTTAATCTGAATCAATTTGCATAATAATACCATTTTACCTATATTAAATTTTTTAATCCATGAACATGAGACATCTTTTTATTTAGTTAGGTCTTATTTACTTTCTTTCAACACTGTTTTGCAATGTTCAGTGTACAAGTCTTACACTTCTTTTGTAAAATGTAATCTTGAGGAATTTTTTCTTTGTGATGCTACTTAATTGGGATTGTTTTCTTAATTTTATTTTCAGAAAAACAATTGACTTTTGTATATTGATTTTGTATCCTGTAACATTGCTGAATTCATTTATTAATTATAATAGGATTTGTGTGTATATTTCTGTGTGTGTGTTTCTTAGGAATATATATATATATATAAAATCATGTCATATGTGAATAGTGTTAATTTTTCTTTTCTGAATGTTTTTTTCTCCAATTGTGCTAGCCCTCAGTATAGATGTTGCATGGAAGTGATCTTTGTTCTTGATTGTAGGATGAAAGCATTGAGTCTTTTACCATTAATTATACATTAATTAAGGATGTTCCATAAATTTCTATCAGCTATTTGAGAAACTTTCTTCCTATTCCTAATTTATTGAGTGTTTTCTATTTTTTTTATCATGAGAAGGTATTGGATTTTGCCAAATGCTTTTTTTTTGTCTATTGAAATGATTATGGTTTTTCAAACCTTTTTTGCATTAATAATTATATATTACATTGACTGATTCTCATATGTTGAACCAATCTTGCATTCTTGGCATGAATTCCATCTGGATTTTTAAAAATATATATATCTTACTGGATTTGGTTTGCAGATATTTTATTGAGAATTTCTGCATTTCTATTTTTTGAAAGTTTGTGAAAGATTGATTCTTTAAATGTTTGGTGGACTTCGTGAGTCATGCCAACTGATCCTGGCTTTTTATTTTCTTTTTCCCATGGAAGAAGTTTTTAATTAGTCTTTACTTGCCATAGGGTCTATTCAGGCTGGCTATTTCTTCTTCAATTATTTTCTGTAGTTTTTATGATTCTAGGAATTTACCGATTTCATTGGGTTATCTAATTTTGGCATACCATTGTGCATAGCATTCTCTTTAATCCTTTTTATTTTTTAAAAAATATTTTATTTATTTATTTATTTATTTATTTATTTATTTATTTATGAGAGAGAGAGAGAGAGAGAGGCAGAGACACTGGCAGAGGGAGAATCAGGCTCCATGCAGTGAGCCTGACATGGGACTCAAACTCGACCCCGGGTGCCCAGGATCATATCCTGGGCTGAAGGTGGCGCTAAACCGCTGAGCCACCCAGGCTGCCCTCTTTAATCCTTTTTAAAAATTTTGTTAGACTGGCAGTGGTTTTTACTCTTTTATTCCTAATTGTAATAATTTGAGTCTTCTCCTTTTTCTCTGTTTTCACTTTTTACAAAGCAAAAGTATTCCTGTATCTATTATGTAACATAAAAAATAGAGAGAAAAAAGGAAGGTACATAAAAAATAGAAAAGAAAAGTATATTAAAATGGGGATCTTGGTAGGTTGGTAATTCCCTGGCATTATTTTTCCTGTATGTGCCCAGGTTTCTTCATCAGGAAGTTGAAATGTTGGTTCATTTTTGCTGAAGTGGTTGAAAGTCTCTGTACTCTATTTTTTACATGATCAAGTGTGGGATTAAAGACCATAGTTGGGAATATTTGTCGACAGAAAATAGACCAGTTTGGGAGAAGCCAAGTATTCCTGAAGGACAGAGTAGAAACTAAGGATGGAAATGCAAATTGAAGCCAGATTATGGTAATGTTTGAATTTCAGGGTAAAAGATTTGGACTTGGTAATGGGTTTTGGAGTGTGAGAGTAGCCATCAAAGTTATAGCCAAGGGGATCCCTGGGTGGCTCAGTGGTTTAACGCCTGCCTTTGGCCCAGGGCGCGATCCTGGAGTCCCGGGATCGAGTCCCATGTTGGGCTCCTGGCATGGAGCCTGTTCTCCCTCCTCCTGTGTCTCTGCCCCTCTCTCTCTCTCTCTATGTCTATCATAAATAAATAAATAAATAAATAAATAAATCTTTAAAAAAAAAGTTATAGTCAAGGAAATTGGCCTGATAGTGGTATATGGGGGGTAATTAGAGCTGGTAGATAACCTATGGGAATCATCTAGGGAGTGGGGGCCATGACAATGAGAATGGAATAGGAAGAGATAAGAACCAGAGATATTCTCTGATTTGGAAAGCATTCCCTGGAACCAATGAGGCAGGAGAGAGGAGGGAGGTGTTAATAGCTCATCCTTGTGTCTCTAATAGTTAGAGGTGAAGTAAAGAATAGATACAAAATAGGTTTTTGTTCAATTGAGTTGCATTAACCCAGCTTTGCTTTGAGTTCAATAAAGGTTGAAGAAAATAGTCTTCAAGTACTCTGAGAGGATTTCCTGGAATGTCTTCCAACTTGCCAGGCTCTAGACATTGCCTGTCTGGACCCTACCCCCACAGATATCTTGTGCTCCTTCCTACTGGAACTGTTCCAGAGAGTCATCTCATTCCAGCCATCCAAAAGCCAGTATTTTGAATTGACTCGTCTTAAACTCCTGAGAAAAAAAATAAATGTTTTGTTTCATTTTAAATCTCTTAAAGACCTGCCTATGGAACCCTTTTTATAGCAAAGTTTAGCTTGCTATATGAAAATCTGGGAAAAGCTAATGAATTATTATAGGATGAGTCCTTCATTGTTTCACATAGATGACATCATGTATATGTTATGCTTCCTTCAATGCCTTAGAATCACCTTTTTGAACAGATCTGTTCCTTGATTAATCATCCCTTATCATTGTCTATTGCTGGTATTAAAGAGCAACTGTTAGCATATTGAAGACACAAAGTTGACCTTTGAAAGATGTAAAGAGATTTCCAATAGAACATTTGGAGGATGATAGGTTCTGAATGGAGATGGATTTTTGCACATTTGGCTGTGTATGAAAATTTATTAAAAAGAGATGAGACCTAATTGCTTTGGCCTGTGGCAAATAAGTAGACTATATTGCTGGTGACATTTCTAGGTTTGTTGGGTGATAACCATACCCCTCATCCTCTGTGAGGCAAAAAGAGGGGAGAATACACAGAGTTGAGAAATAACTACTGTTCCTTTAGCTCCATCCCAAAGCCTCTGACCTCCTAAGGCCACTCACCAACAGGCCTTTCTGATGGCAGAGATAGTGTTGCATCTAAATTGATTGATCTCAGCTTTTTTTTTTTTTTATTTATGATAGTCAGAGAGAGAGAGAGAGAGAGAGAGAGAGGCAGAGAGAGAAGCAGAGAGAGAAGCAGGCTCCATGCACCGGGAGCCCGACGTGGGATTCGATCCCGGGTCTCCAGGATCACGCCCTGGGCCAAAGGCAGGCGCCAAACCACTGCGCCACCCAGGGATCCCCGATCTCAGCTTCTTGAGGCAGGAAAGTGGAAAAAGCTGGGGGTGGTTATGGAAGGGAAAGATGGATTGTTGATTAAAACTGTTGAGACAACTCTTTAGCTCTTTGGCTAATTCCCCTGGCAGATTTTACCACTCTTCCTAAGGTTCCACCCTTCCTTTTTTCCTGACCCTCTCTCCTTCCTCCTTCCTAGGACCAGGGTGAAATGAGCCATCTCCCTGATGTAAGCCATCATCATAGATACAGAAACATTTCACTCAGCCTCCCCAAAGGACGTTTTCCTGCATCCCTTTGCCTTTATGTGTTAGAATGTATAGTTTCAACACTTACCAATTGCACCCATTTCTAATGATTTTGATAATTCTCAGCTCACCTAAGCCCAAGCCCTTCTTTACTCTTTTCCTGTTTTCCTTAGAACCAGAGGTATAAAGATGCTAGTATAGTGGTTAAGACGTAGGCTTTGAAGTCAGACCACCTGGTTCCTATCCTGGTTCTTCTGCTTTCCTAACTGAGTGACTTGGGACAAATTCCTTAATTTTTCTGAGCCTCATTATTCTCTTACATCAAATAGAGGTAATAATGGTACATGCCTAGCAGGACTGAGTAACACAGTTCATTGAAAGCTCTTGGCATAGTGGTTGCTATATAGTAAGTGTTCAATCAGCTGTTGCTGTTATGTGGTATGGAAATATTATGTCATCTTTACTCCAACTTTGTAGATGTAGAGATCATTACATACCCGAGGCATTTTATAGTAAAATTTTAATAATTATGTACATATTTTGATGTAAATAAACACTGAAGATCCTGTTTTCAGGATACTCACACCAGTATTCAACTTTGGTCTCCATGCTCATAGGTGTTGTGTTTGATCCAGCTGTGACATATACCCAAGATATATAGCTTAGTCTTTTTTTCTTTTTGATGTCAGCTGGGCTACCTAGATATGTTCAAGCATGAATGAGTTCTGTTTGCCATAACTCTTCTCTGAAATCTTAGACATCTTATCCTCTCAGATATGATTTAATTGTATCCTTCTCCATCCTCCATTTTACAGATATGTCATGAGAGGCCTAGAGAGGATTAAATTCCTGCATAAAGCCAGCAAGTTACCCTAAAGCCAAGCCTGGCATTCAATTTACAGGGGCCTCTGGTTGAATGTTCTCTGAATACTTGAAGAATTTAGTTTATCATTTTTCTACTTGACTAGAAAATTTTCAAAGAAGAAAACTACTCTATTATTATTCTTTTGCCTGCTTCCACAGCTCTGGGTGAACCAGGAGGATGGGGTGGAGGAAGGGCCCAGTGATGTGCAGAATGGGCACCTGGACCCCAACTCAGACTGCCTCTGTCTGGGCCGGCCACTACAGAACCGGGACCAGATGCGAGCCAATGTCATCAATGAGATCATGAGCACTGAACGTCATTACATCAAGCACCTCAAGGACATTTGTGAGGTAGGCCCAGCTGTGATAGTGTATGTGGGGGTATCCAGGGTGGGGTAGAGGGCATTTTCATGAAGAACCAACAACTCTCCTGAGCTGTACCTGTGACAATCCCAAGATATTGGAAAGAGCAGCTGGACTGGCCTCCTACATTCTGCTAAGTGGGTGAAACAGCTCCCTTGGAGCTTCTCAGTCCTTATATCAGTTTCTCTCTTTCTTTAACTTTTCTCTTTCATTTTTATATTCCTTCTCTCTCTATCTTTCCCTGATTCCATCCCCCATCTTTTCTTCCTTGAATCTCTACCCTTATCCTATTGGCTTCTGATTTGGTTGTTACCACACCATGTAAAGGCCTGACCTCATTCATTAAAGCAAATCACTTCTTCCTACAGCTTGTGGTTCACAAACTTGAATGTGCACTAAAGTTTCTGGAGTGGCTTGTTAAACATACAAATTCCAGCCCCTTCTGCCTCCCAAAGTTGTGAAATCTCAGTCTGGGTAAACCACAGGCATCTCTATATTTAACAGGCATTCCTGGTGAAACTGATGTTATTGGTCACCTTCTTTCACTTGAAGAACACTGGTTTTAGGTTTGAGCAGAAAAGAGCTTAGAGGAGGAATCTATAGGAGATAAAGACTGAGTAGACAATTCTAAGCTCCTTCAGTATATGCCACTTAGCTCCCCAGGAGCTGTGGCTCCACATTCCCTAACTCCATCTCTTCCATGTCTCTAACCTGAGTAAGGAGACAGCCCTTTTTCTCATTCTCTCTTGAGCTCATGGGACTAGTTGACATTTTCAAAAGGCATTTTACTAAACAATAACATGGGAATACCAATGGGAAATAGCAGAAAGAATGTTTCTAAAAGATTCTCTCTCTCTCTCTCTCTCTCTCTCTCTCTCTCTCTCCCTCTTTCACGCACACACACACACACACACACACACACTAGCATTCTACTTGACTCAGAGAAAACTCTACTTTGAATATGTTTATCCTCTTTTTTCCAGATGAGGGGTCAGGTCAGAACTTTCTGTTCTTTAAGTGCTATTGAAGCCAGGGCCCACTCTGGAATCAATAGTATAGCTTTAAAACTTGTTCTTGTTTCTTTAGAATATTGTTACCCAATAGAACTTCCTATAGTGATAAAGTACATCTGCATTCTCCAACAGAGTAGCCACTAGCCAGCCATCTGTGGTTACTGAGTGGTTGAGAAGTGGCTAGTATGATTGAAAAATGGGATGGAGTTTTTTTTGTTTTTATTTTTTTAATTTGAGTTCAATTAGCCAACATATACTACATCAGTATTTTCAGATGTAGTGTCCAATAATTTATCAGCTGGATATAACAGTGCACATCACATGCCTTCCTTAATGTCCCTCATCCAATTACCACATTCCCCCACCCACCTTCCTTCCAGCAACCTTCAATTTGTTTCCTATAGTTAAAAGTCTCTCATGGTTTGTCTTTCTCTCTGATGACTTCCCATTCAGTTTTCCCTCCCTTCCTCTATGAGAATGCAACCTGGTACAGCTACTCTGGAAAACAGTATGGAAATTCCTCAAGAAGTTAAAAATAGAGCTACTCTATGACCCAGCAATTGCACTACTAGATATTTACCCGAAAGATACAAATGTGATCCAAAGGGGCACCTGCACCCCAATGTTCATAGCAACAATGTCCACAAAAGCCAAACTATGGAAAGAGCCAAGAAAAAAAATAATAAAAAAAGGAAGAAGTTGAGATGTCCATCGACAGATGATGGAGATATATATACATACACACACACACACAATGGAATAGTACTCAGCCATCAGAAAGGGTGAATACTTACCATTTACATCAATGTGGATGAAACTGGAGGATATTATGCTAAGTGAAATAAATCAGTCAGAGAAAGACAATTATAATATGGTTTCACTCATATGTGGAATATAAGAGAAATGGAATTTTAAATTTAATTTTAAATTAAATACACATGTGACTAAATGGCACCCATGTTGGACAGTGCAGATCTAGAAAGACCAAGGCCAAGGATTATGGGCCTTAACTTTCTTTACCTCAACTCATTTTTTCATCCCTTCCAGGAAGGTTAAACATTATCCCCACTACCCCATCCACGAGGCAATAAAGTAGAGTGGAAAGAACAAGGGCTGTAGGTATGTGGAATGCTGGCTGTCACACCCTGACTTAGTCACGTAGGCACACTGTGGCCTTGAACTTGCCCCTTAACTCCTCTAAATTTTGATTTTTTCTATTTTGTCCAGTGGGCTTCAGTATACCAAACTCTTAAGTTTGTTGATGAAATTAAGTAAATATATTTGTAAAAAGTTAGTTTTCCTTTTTTTCCTTTTTCATCTATTCACCCATCCATCCATGTCTCTCTTTATCTTTTCCTCTTCCTTACCTCCATACAAATAGCTAAATATTACCCTCTGAAATGTGCTATGTGGCATTGGATATCAAACCACTAATGTCATTCATGCAGCAAACATATAATAGAGTTGTCAAGCTCCATGCCAGCATTGGACATAGCTCCTACCCTCAAAGTGTTCTGCTCTGGCCTAGCATCTGAATCACCTGAGAGTTTGTTAGAAATTCAGGATCTTTAGCTCCACTCCAGATTTAACAAGTACAATTCTGCATTTTAACACGGTTCCTATTTGACTTATATTATATATTAAAGTTTGAGTAGCACTGCTGTAAAATGGTAGCTGTCTTATAATGTCATAAGGTCTATAATATAAGTATAGTCTGTTCTTTACCTTGCAGCTGAGGGTTACTATCAAGATCTAAGTTGGAAAACAAAAAAAGATCTAAGTTGGGTCATATCACTCCTCTGCTCAAAACCATCTGATGGCTAACAATCTCTCCTTGAATAAGAGCCAAATTCTTAAAAAAAAGAGCCAAATACTTACTATTATCTACAAAGTTCTGTGTAATCAACCTATTCTTACCTCTATGACTTCATTTCCTTCACCTTTCCCACATTCTTTCCCCACTCCAGATAGTCGTGGCCTCTTACTGTTCCTAAAAAATGTCTGGCATCCCCCTCGCCACAGATTTTGCATTTGTTTTTCTCTCTGTCTAGAACACTCCTGCCCCATATACTTCATGGCTCCAATCTTCACCTCTTTCATGTCTTTACTCATATATCACCTTCTCCTTGATATCTTCCCTGACTTTTCTACTTAAAATTGACTGTCTCCCCCTCTTTCCTGCTTTATTTTCCTCTATTTTATTTTTTGCTATCTGACATATTACATGTTTTGCTTATATGTTTTCTTTATTGTTCTTCTCCCCACTAGAATGTAAATTCCATGAAAGGTAGGGGATTTTACTTGTTAATTTACTGATATATCTCTAATACCTAGCACAATGATACATGCTCAATAAATATCATTGAAAGTCAGAATTAAATTCAAATGCTAACGTGCACATATTAACTTTAGCAAAGTACATTCACATGTGATTTGATTTTCAGATGGGGTAGAGGTTATTAGTATTATTCCCATTTTCTAGATTAATAGACTTGAGTCTCTAAGAAACAAAATTACCTTCTCAGTATTCTTTCAGACACTGGCCAAGTGAGAGTCCTTTAGTCTTAGAAGGATCTCTGGTCTCAACTCCCAAACATCTTGGCCTCTTCTTACAGGGCACAAGCTCAGGACACCAATAGAAGAATTCATCAATCTAGAAGAGGGAGTGTTATGTCCCTGCTTTAAGAACTTGCCCAATCCAGCCAAACCAAGTAAAGCTTTGTTAGTGATCTTCTGGTTCCATATTTCTCAATTATTCTTGGTACTGAAGTTAGGGGTTTAAATGGGAAGAATCTCTTTGTCCTATCCTGCAACCACCGTGTCAGAAGGTGTAGCTAGGAAAAAAAGGATGGAGAAATCTGTGTTTAGCTGGACCAGAAGACAGTATTTTAGCCCAGGATTATGGCACCTCTAAATCAAAATATGTTTTAACATAGAGAATACCAGACTCAGAATTGAGTCCCAGGTTTAGGAACCATCTTGGTGACTGATGAAAGGTGAATGATTTCGATCATGGGCCTTGTTTCCCAATGGTTATTTTTTGTTGTTGTTATTTAATTTTTTTTACATATTTTTTATTTTTTTATTTTTTTGGCAGTTGTGGCGATTTACTTTTTTAAAATAAATTTATTTTTTATTGGTGTTCAAATTACTAACATACAGGATAACACCCAGTGCTCGTCCCGTCAAGTGCCCCCGTCAGTGCCCATCACCTAGTCACCCCTACCCCCCACCCACCTCCCTTTCCACCACCCCTTGTTCATTTCCCAGAGTTAGGAGTCTCTCATGTTCTGTCTCCCTTTCTGATATTTCCCACTCATTTCTTCTCATTTCCCCTTTATTCCCTTTCACTATTTTTTATATTCCCCAAATGAATGAGACCATATAATGTTTGTCCTTCTCCAATTGACTTATTTCACTCAGCATAATACCCTCCAGTTCCATCCACATCAAAGCAAAAGGTGGATATTTCTTGTTTCTAATGGCTGAGTATTCCATTGTATACATAGACCACATCTTCTTTACCCATTCATCTTTCGATGGACACCGAGGCTCCTTAGACAGTTTGGCTATTGTGGACATGGCTGCTATAAACATCGGGCTGCAGGTGACCCGGCGTTTCACTGCATCTGCATCTTTGGGGTAAATCCCCAGCAGTGCAATTGTTGGGTCGTCGGGCAGATCTATTTTTAACTCTTTGAGGAACCTCCACACAGTTTTCAAGAGTAGCTGCACCAGTTCACATTCCCACCAACAGTGCAAGAGGGTTCCCTTTTCTCCACATCCTCTCCAACATTTGTTGTTTACTGTCTTGTTAATTTTCGCCATTGTCACTGGTATGAGGTGGTATCTCATTGTGGTTTTGATTTGTATTTCCCTGATGGCCAGTGATGCAGAGCATTTTCTCATGTGCTTGTTGGCCATGTCTATGTCTCCCTCTGTGAGATTTCTGTTCATATCTTTTGCCCATTTCATGATTGAATTGTTTCTTTGCTGTGGAGTTTAATAAGTTCTTTAGAGATCTTGGATACTAGTTCTTTTTCTGATACGTCATTTGCAAATATCTTCTCCCATTCTGTAGGTTGTCTTTGAGTCTTATTGACTGTTTCTTTTGCTGTGCAAAAGCTTCTTATCTTGATGAAGTCCCAATAGTTCATTTTTGCTTTTGTTTCTCTTGCCTTCATGGATGTATCTTGCAAGAAGTTGCTGTGGCCAAGTTCAAAAAGGGTGTTGCCTGTGTTCTTCTCTAGGATTTTGATGGAATCTTGTCTCACATTTAGATCTTTCACCCATTTTGAGTTTATCTTTGTGTATGGTGTAAGAGAATGGTCCAGTTTCATTCTTCTGCATGTGGATGTCCAATTTTCCTAGCACCATTTATTGAAGTGACTGTCTTTTTTCTAGTGGATAGTCTTTCCTCCTTTGTCGAATATTAGTTGACCATAAAGTTGAGGGTCCACTTCTGGATTCTCTATTCTGTTCCATTGATCAATGTGTCTGTTTTTGTGCCAGTCACACACTGTCTTGATGACCACAGCTTTGTAGTACAACCTGAAATCTGGCATTGTGATGCCCCCAGATATGGTTTTCTTTTTTAATATTCCCCTGGCTATTCGTGGTCTTTTCTGATTCCACACAAAACTTAAGATAATTTGTTCCAACTCTCTGAAGAAAGTCCATGGTATTTGATAGGGATGCATTAAATGTGTAAATTGCCCTCAGTAGCATTGACATTTTCACAATATTAATTCCTCCAATCCATGATCATGGAATATTTTTCCATCTCTTTGTGTCTTCCTCAATTTCTTTCAGAAGTGTTTTGTAGTTTTTAGGGTATAGATCCTTTACCTCTTTGGTTAAGTTTACTCCTAGGTATCTTATGCTTTTGGGTGCAATTGTAAATGGGATTGACTCCTTCATTTCTCTTTCTTCAGTTTCATTGTTAGTCTATAGAAATGCCACTGTCTTCTGGGCATTGATTTTGTATCTTGCCACACTGCCAAATTGCTGTATGAGTTCTAGCAATCTTGGGGTGGAGGCTTTTGGGTTTTCTATGTAGAGTATCATGTCATCGGCGAAGAGGGAGAGTTTGACTTCTTCTTTGCCAATTTGAATGCCTTTTATTTCTTTTTGTTGCCTGATTGCTGAGGCTAGGACTTCTAGTACTATGTTGAATAGCAGTGGTGAGAGTAGACATCCCTGTCTTGTTCCTGATCTAGGGGAAAGGCTCCCAGTGTTTCCCCATTGAGAATGATATTTGCTGTGGGCTTTTCATGGATGGCTTTTAAGATGCTGAGGAAATGTTCCCTCTATCCCTACACTCTGAAGAGTTTTGATCAGGAATGGATGCTGTATTTTGTCAAATGCTTTCCCTGCATCTAATGATAGGATCATATGGTTCTTGTTTTTTTCTTGCTGATATGATCAATCACATTGATTGCTTTATGAGTGTTTAACCAGCCTTGCATCCTGGGGATAAATCCCACTTGGTCATGGTGAATAATCTTCTTAATGTACTGTTGGATCCTATTGGGTAGTATCTTGTTGAGAATTTTTGCATCCATGTTCATCAGGGATATTGGTCTATAATTCTCCTTTTTGGTGGGGTCTTTGTCTGGTTTTAGAATTAAGGTGATGCTGGCCTCATAGAACGAATTTGGAGGTATTCCATCTCTTTCCATCTTTCCGAACAGCTATGGTAGAATAGGTATGGTTTCTTCTTTAAACGTTTGATAGAATTCCCCCGGGAAGCCATCTGGCCCTGGCCTTTTGTGTCTCTCGAGGTTTTTGATGATTGCTTCAATTTCCTCCCTGGTTATTGGCCTGTTCAGGTTTTCTATTTCTTCCTGTTCCAGTTTTGGTAGTTTGCAATTTTCCAGAAATGCGTCCATTTCTTCTAGGTTGCCTAAATTATTGGCATATAGCTGCTCCTAATATGTTTTTAAAATTGTTTGTATTTCCTTGGTGTTGGTGGTGATCTTTCCTTTCTCATTCATGATTTTATTAATTTGAGTCTTTTCTCTCTTCTTTTTCTAATTCTGGCTAATGGTTTATCTATCTTATTAATTCTTTCAAAGAACCAACTCCTGGTCTTGTTGATCTGTTCCAGAGTTTTTCTGGTCTCTCTTTCATTGAGTTCTGCTCAAATCTTTATTAACTCTCTTCTTCTGCTGAGTGTAGGATCTATTTGCTGTTTTTTCTCCAGTTATTTTAGGTTCAAGGTTAGTTTTGTATTTGTGTTCTTTCCAGTTTTTGGATGGATGCTTGTTTTGCGATGTATTTTCCCCTCAGGACTGCTTTTGCTGTATCCCAAAGATTTTGAATGGTTGTATCTTCATTCTCATTAGTTTCCATGAATTTTTTAAATTCTTTTCTAATTTCCTGGTTGACCCTTTCATCGTTTAGCAGGATGGTCCTTAACCTCCACGTGCTTGAAATCCTTCCAAACTTCTTCTTGTGATTTAATTCTAATTTCAAAGCATTATGGTCTGAAAATATGCAGGGAAGTTTCTGAACTTTAAATGATTGGATTGGAAGATTTACTCTTTAAGTGCTCTGTGGATCTTATTTTCTATGATTCTGTACAATCTCAATATCTCTTACTAAAGAAAGCCGTGGTAGTGATCCAGGTTACTTTTGCATATTCTCTTTTAATTTAAATTTAATTAACCAACATATAGTACATACTTAGTTTCAGATCTCATGTTCAATAATTTATCAATTGCTTATAACACCCAGTGATCATCACATCAGGTGCCCTCCATTTTTTTATAAATTTATTTTTATTGGTTTTCAATTTGCCAACATATAGAATAATACCCAGTGCTCATCCCATCAAGTGCCCCCCTCAGTGCCCGTCACCCAGTCACCCCCACCCCCCACCCACCTCCCCTTCCACCACCCCTAGTTTGTTTCCCAGAGTTAGGAGTCTCTCATGTTCTGTCTCCCTTTCCATCAGATGACCTCCTTAGTGCCCATCACTCAATTACCTCATCACCCCCCCACACCTCCCTTCCAGCAACCCTCAGTTTGTTTCCTATAATTAAAAGTTTATAAAAAAATAAATAAATAAATAAATAAATAAATAAATAAATAAATAAATAAATAAATAAAAGTTTCTAATGGCTTTTCTCCCTCTCTGATGGATTTCCCATTCAGTTCTCCCAAAGTTAACTCTATGGTCCTCTACTCTCTTTCTTATATTCACATATGAGTAAATCCATATGATAATTGTTTTCCTCTGACTGATTTATTTCACTTAGCATAATATCCCCCAGTTCCACCCACATCAATATAAATGACATTCTGATAACTGAGTAATGTTTCATTTTATATATACATGTTTGTGTGTGTGTATATATATATATATATATATATATATATATGCATATATATTGCTGCTATGAACATTGGGGTGCAGGTGCCCCTTTGGATCATTATATTTGTATCTTTGGGGTAAATTCCCTGTAGTGTATAATTGGTTGGTCATAGGGTAGCTCTATTTTTAACTTCTTGAGAAACCTACATACCATTTTCTAAAGTAGCTGTACAAGATTGCATTCCTACCAGTAGTGTAAGACTGTTCTCCTTCCTCTGCCTCCTTGCCAGCATTTGTTGTTTCCTTCGTTGTTAATTTTAGCCATTCTGTTATAGATGGTATCTCATTGTTGTTTTGATTTGCATTTCCCTGATGCCAAGTGATGTGGATCATTTTTTCATGTGTCTGTTGGCCATTTGTATGTCTTCTATGGAGAAAGTTTTGTCCATGTTTTCTACCCATTTTGTGACTGGATTATTTGGTTTATTGGTGTTGAGTTTAATAAGCCCTTTATAGATCTTGGATATTAGCCCTTTATCTGATATGTCATTTGCAAATATCTTCTCCCATTCTGTAGGGTGCCTTTTACTTTTGTTGACTGATTCTTTTGCTGTGCAGAAGCTTTTTATCTTGATGAAATCCCAATAGTTAATTTTTGCTTTTGTTTGCCTTGTATTTTTAGGTGTGTCTAGTAAGAGGTTGCTGTGGCTAAGGTTGAAGAGGTTGTTGCCTGTGTTCTCCTCTAGGAGTTTCGTGAAGTCCTGTCTCACATTTATGTCTTTCATCCATTTTGAGTTTATCTTTCTATATGGTGTATGAGAATGGTCCGGTTTCATTCTTCTGCATGTGGCTGTTCATCTTCCCAACACCATTTGTTGAGAAGACTGTCTTTTTATCATTGGTTATTGTTTCCTGATTTTTCAATATTTGTTGACCAATAGAGTTAAGGGCCCATTTCTGGGTTCTCTATTCTGTTCCATTTATCTGAGTGTCTGTTTTTTTGTCAGTACCATACTGTTTTTATGATTATAGCTTTTAATATAGTTTGAAGTCTGGCATCGTGATCCCACCAGCGTTGGTTTTCTTTTTCAACATTACTTTGGTTATTCAGGGTCTTCTCTGGTTCCATACAAATTTTGGATTATTTGTTCCAGCTCTGTGAAAATGTTGATAGTATTTTGATAAAGATTGCATTGAATGTATAGATTGCTTTGGGTAGCATAGACATTTCAACAATATTTATTCTTCCAATCCATGAAGATGGATTATTTTTCCATTTCACTGCGCCTTCCTCAATTTCTTTCATAAGTGTTCTGTAGTTTTTAGAGTATGGATCCTTTGCCTCTTTGGTTAGATTTATTCCCAGGTATCGTGTGGGTTTTGGTGCAATTACAAATGTGATAGATTCCTTAAATTCTCTTTCTTCTATTTCCTTGTTAGTGTATAGAAATGCAATGAATCAATCTGTGCATTGATTTTATATCCTGCCAGTTTGTTGAATTCCTGTATGAGTTCTCACAATTTAGCGGTAGAGTATTTTGGATTTTCCCCATAAAGTATCATGTCATCTGCCAACAGTAAGAGTTTGACTTCTTTGCCTATTGAATGCCTTTTATTTCTTTTTGTTGTCTGATTGCTGAGGCTAGGACTTCCAGTACCATGATGAACAACAGTGGTGAGAGTGGATATCCCTCTCATGTTCCTGACTTTAGGAGCAAGGCTCTCAATTTTTCCCCATTGATGATGATATTCATTGTGGGTCTTTCTTATATGGCTTTTATGATGTTGAGATATGTTCCCTCTATTCCTATACTGTGGAGAGGTTTAATCAAGAAAGGATGCAGTCATTTGTCAAATGTTTTCTCTGCATCAATTGAGAGGATCTTATGGTTCTTGTCCTTTCGTTTATTAGTGTGCTGTATCATCTTGGATGATTTGTGAGTGTTGAACCACCCTTGCAGCCCAGGAATAAGTCCCACTTGGTTGCGGTGAATAATCCTTTAAGATACTGTTGGAGCCTATTTGCTAGTATCTTGGTGAGAATTTTTGCATTCATGTTCATCAGGAATATTATTGGTCTGTAATTCTCCTTTTTGATGGAATCTTTGTCTGGTTTTGGGATCAACGTAATGTTGGCCTCATAGAATTATTTTGGAAATTTTCCTCCCTTTTCTATTTTTTGAAGCAGCTTCAGAATAGGTTTTATTTGTTTTTAAATAGTTGGTAGAATTCCCCTGGGAAGCCATCTGAGCCTGGACTCTTGTTTTTTGGGGGGAGGGAGGGAGGATTTTGGTTACTGCTTCAGTTTCCTTGATTCTTATGAGTCTGATAAAATTTTCTGTTTTTTTTTTTTTTTGGTTTCAGATTTGGTGGTTTTTAAGTTTCTAGGAATGCATAGATTTCTTCCAGGTTGCTTAATTTGTTGGCATATAGTTGCTCATAATATGTTCTTAAAATTGTTTGTATTTCCTTGGGGTTGGTTGTGATCTCTCCTCTTTTATTCATGATTTTATTTATTTGGGTCCTTTTTCTTTTCTTTATTATGAATCTGGCTAGGGATTTTTCAATCTTTTTAATTCTTTCAAAGAACCAGGTCCTAGTTTCCTTGATTTGTTTTACTGTGGTTTCTATTACATTCCTTTCTGCTCTAACCTAATAATAAATAACCTTTATTATTTCTCTTCTCCTCCTTGTGTTAGGCTTTATTTGCTTTTCTTTCTCCAGTTCCTTTAGGTATAAGGATGGAACTGGAGGGTATTATGCTGAGTGAAATAAGTCAATTGGAGAAGGACAAACATTATATGGTCTCACTCATTTGGGGAATATAAAAAATAGTAAAAGGGATTATAGGGGAAAGGAGAGAAAATGAGTGAAAATATCAGTGAAGGTGACAGACCATGAGAGACACCTAACTCTGGGAAACAAACAAGGGATAGTGGAATGGGAGGTGGGCAGGGGGTTGGGGTGACTGGGTGAGGGGCATTGAGGGGGGCACTTGACGGGATGAGCACTGGGTGTTATGCTATATGTTGACAAATTGAACTCTAATAAAAAATCTAAAAAAGTTAGCTAGTGTAATTGAGATTTTTCTAATTTTTTAGAATGTCTTGTATTGCAATGTACTTCTCTCTTAGTATCACCTTTGCTATATCCCAAAGGTCTTGAAAAGTTTTGTTTTATTTTCATTTGTTTCCATGAAATATTTAAAATTCTTCTTTAATTTCCTGGTTGACCCATTCATTCTATTTAACCTCCACGTGTTAGCTTTCTTTTCAACTTTCCTCTGGTGATTGAGTTCAAGTTTCAAAGGATTGTGGTCCGAAAATATGCAGAGAATAATACCAATCATTTGGTACCAGTTGAGACTTGATTTGTGACCCTGTATGTCATCTATTCTGGAGAATGTTCCTTGTGCAGTTGTGAAGAATGTATTCTATTGCTTTAGGATGGAATGTTCTGTATATATCTTTGAAGTCCTTCTGGTCCAGTATGTCACTTAAATCTCTGTTTGTTTATTGATATTCTGCTTAGATGATCTGTCCATTGCTATGAGTGGGGTGTTAAATTCCCCTACTATTATATTATTATCTGTGTTTCTTTAATTTGGTTATTAATTGGTTTTTATAATTGGCTGCTCCCAAGTTAGAAGCATAAATACTTAGAGTTATCAGATATTCTTGTTGGAGAGACCCTTTAAGTATGATTCAGTTTCCCTCTTCATCCCTTACTACAGTCTTCAGTTCAAAATATAATTTGCCTGATATGAGGATTTCTACCACTGCTTTCTTTTGAGGTCCATTAGCATGATAAATTGTTCTCCACCCTCTCACTTTCAATCTGGAGGTGTCTTTAGGTCTAAAATGAGTCTCTTGTAGACAGCATTTGGATGGGTCTTTCATTTTTATACAATGATACCCTATATCTTTATATTGGAGCATTTAGCCCATTTTCATTCAAGGTAACTCTTGAAAGATATGAGTTTAGTTCCATTGTAACACCTGTAAAGTCCCTCTTCCTACAGATTGTCTCTGTTTCTTTCTGGTTGATGGAGGGGCAAGATGGCAGAAGAGTAGGGTCTCCAAATCACCTGTCTCCACCAAATTACCTAGAAAACCTTCAAATTATCCTGAAAATCTATGAATTCGGCCTGAGAATTAAAGAGAGAACACCTGGAATGCTACAGTGTTTCTTTCTGGTTTATGTTACCTTTGGGCATCTCTTTACTTACAGGATCCCTCTTAATCTTTCTTACAGGTCTGGCTTGGTGGTCACATATTCTTTCAGTTTCTGTCTTTCCTGGAACCTCTTTATCTCTCCTTCCATTCTGAATGACAGCCTTGCTGGATAAAGTATTCTTGGCTGCAAATCATGCCAGCCCTTTCTGGCCTGCCAGGTCTCTCTGGATGGGTTTGTTGCCAGTCTAATGTTCTTACTTCTGTCGATTAAGCACCTCCTTTCTTGACCTGCTTTCAGGATTTTGTTTATCTCTGAAATTTGCAATCTTCACTATTATATGTTGTGGTATTGATATATTTTTATTGATTTGGGGAGGGATCCTCTCTACCTCTTATACTCGAATGCTTCTTTCCTTCTCTGGATTAGGGAAGTTTTTAGCTATGATTTGCTCAAATATACCTTTGTCCCTTTCTCTCTCTTTCTTCCCCCTCGAGGACCCTGATAATTCTTAATATTGTTTTGTTTTATGGCGTCATTGATTTCTCAAAGCCTCCTCTCATTATCCATTACTTGTTTTTCTCTCTTTTGCTTAGCTTCCTTCCTTCCCATCAGCTTGTCTTCTATTTCACTGTCTCTTCTGCCTTATTTATCCTAGCTTTTAGAACATCCAATTTAGACTGCATCTCAGAGTGTGTTTAATATTGGCCTGATTATATTTCATTTCTGCACTAAGAGATTCTCTAGTGTCTTTTATGCTTTTTTCAAGCCTAGGTAGTAACTTTATTATTGTTATCTGGAACTCCAGCTGTGACATCTTGTTTCTATCCATATCATTCAGATCTGTGGCAGAGAGTATTACCTCTGGTTCTTCCTTTTGTTGTGAATTCCTCCTTTTAGTCATTTTTCCTAGAGAAGAATGGAAAGAGGAGATAACATAATCTCCCAGGTGGACAAAATAGTGTGATCCATTTGCTCCTGAATGTCTTTTGGTCTGTGTCTTAGAGGATACTAAATCCCAAAATTGTAAAGAAGGCAAAAGATATATATATATAATTTAATACAGCAAAAGGAAGCCAAAATGAAGCATATATCTATAAAATGTAAATGGAAACAATGAAAGTTTTTTTAAAAAAAGGCTTAGGGATCCCTGGGTGGCGCAGCGGTTTGGCGCCTGCCTTTGGCCCAGGGCGCGATCCTGGAGACCCGGGATCGAATCCCACGTCAGGCTCCCGGTGCATGGAGCCTGCTTCTCCCTCTGCCTGTGTCTCTGCCTCTCTCTCTCTCTCTCTCTCTGTGACTATCATAAATAAATAAAATTTAAAAAAAAATTTAAAAAAAGGCTTAAAAACAAAAGTTGATAAACTAGTTAAAAGTGGAATAAAGAAAAAGAAATGGAAAATTTATACTGAAAGATAAACAAATCATAAGAAAAAAACTCAAATTCTATATACTATTTTCCCCTAGTGCTGGAGTTTTACAGTCCTGTTTAGTCCTTAACCTTGCTGTTCACCTGTTTTCCAGCTGCCTTTAGGGGAGGGGCCTGCTATGCTGATTCACAGGTGTCCTTGCCTGGGTTTAATTGCACTGCCCCTTGCCAGAGAGCCATGCTCAATGTAAACTGGTTGCTCTGTGTGACTTTTGTTCCCTGAAGGCTTTCAATGCCTCTTTAGAGGGTGAAAATACAAATGGCCACACCCAGATCTCCAGGCCTCGAGTTAAAAGTCAGGTGTGTGCTAAATTCTGCAGACTCCTGTGGTGTGTGCCCACACAAATCCTCCCTGAGGGAAGGCTAAGTGTAGCCCTGTTTCTGTCCTTTATTGAACCCTGACACAGAAAGTGTTTGCCCATGCAAACATGCATCAAACATGCACCCACTTTGCTCTTCCAGGGGAAAGGCAGAGGGTTGCTTTGTTCCAGTCCTTTTCAGGGCCCCAACATGGAGAGCAGTTACCCGATGGGGCCATGGTTTGCAGTTTATGGCAAACAGACCTGAGAGGCCCCTCCCAGGCAAGCTGTCAGAAACCTGTTTTCCTGATCTAGTGCTGGGGAACTCTGTTGGCTCATGCACCTCTGTTGATTTTGTGCCTCTGGGGATCTTGAGACCCCACTGTCCCTACTGGGATTCTGCCCTGCTTCACCACTGATCATCTTTCAGGCAAGGTAGTCTCTCACTGGAGCAGATTTCTAAAGATTCCAATTTTGAATTCCAAACCTTATCACTTTACAGTAGCTGGCTATGCAGGCTCTCTCCTCTGTCATATGTCTTCTGATATAGCCCCAGTTTCACTTCTTCCTGCCTTGCAAAAAGTGGTCACTTTTCTATTTGTTTAATTCCATTCATTCTTTTCTTACATCCCAGGTTGAATTCATAGGTATTCAGGATGATTTGATAGTTATCTAGCTAAATTCAAGGGACTAGATGAAACGAGGTCCCCTACTCTTCTGCCATCTTGCCTCCCTCTCTAAGTGCTTTTGCATTTTCTGCTTACTCAGGCATGAGTGTGTTAACATCAGGCATGAATATGTTCACATGGTGTAATCTACTCATTTTGTAAATTAAGAGAGACCTCCCAATACTTTCCACTCTTGTGCTTTTCAGAAGGAAATGGGAGACACTGCATTCAGTATAAAAAAGGTCACATGTATTAAAAACTATACATACATATATATTTATTTTTATATATCCACTAATCTATAGTAATATTTGTGGCATATATGATTAAATAGGATATATATAATATAATTTATAATGTAATTATAATATTATAGATTATAAATACCATATATATTACATATATATTTTCTCCTGGGAACAGAAAATACTTTACAAACATTTAAGTTACGAGACCTTCATTTGACAAATGAGAAAATAGGAAATAAAGTATTATTTATCACAGTCATTCAGTGAGGCCTGTAAGGTAAAAGATCTTTTGAATGAGTTATTTGCAAAAATGATATTTTTCTTTCTAAATCTAGACAGTGGGCTAAAATAGCCTTGATTCAGTTCCAGGTCACCTTGAACAGTGATTGGTGGTATTGCCTCTGGTAACCTTACAACTCATAGTATTTTAAAAAATTATTTATTTATTTATTCACGAGAGACAAAGAGAGAGGCAGAGACATAGGCAGAGGGATAAGCAGGCTCCCTGCAGGGGGCCCTATGAGGTACTTGACTCTGGGACTCCGGGATCATGCTCTGAGCTGAAGGCAGATGCTCAGCCACTGAACCACCCAGGCGTCCCTAGAACTCATAGTATAATCAGGGAAACTGAGACAGCAAAGTAAGGAAATATTAAGATTCTTTGTAAAGTTGCCTAGTAATGTCTCTATTAAGGAAGATAATCTCAGTCATCCCGTAGCTGTGAAATAAAATGTTCTCAAATGCCTCCAGAGAAGCTGGACTAGTTTTCCTCAGTCATTTGTATTAGTGTCTCATATCCTACACCCTTAAAAAATTCTTCCTTAGGTCTAATTGAGTTTAACATGCTACAGCTTCAAGTTATTTCCATTTGATATGCTTAAGTCTGGGGTTATTCATTTGGGTTTTCCTTTCTGTGAATTACCTATCCTGATGCTTCTCAATTGTCTCTTCATCTGTGTACATATAGGAAATAACACATTGTAAAATGGTAATGTTTGTATAGCATAGTAAGATATAGGGATATGGCAGCTTAGCAACTTGAAGTGATCATCCCAGGGTTTTCTGGATACCCTATGCCCTCCCTATTCATCTGATATCACCTGGACACCCCAGGCCCTGTTCCTATCCTTTGCCCATTCTCCTATAGTTTCATATATATATAGTCCTGTTTAGTCCTTAACCTTGCTGTATTTATATATATTATATATATTGTAAAATATTGTATATATATATATATATATATATATATATATATTTGTTGCTGACTTACAGTATTTCCTCATATATTCCAGTTATTAATCCCTTGTCAGTTTTCCATGTTGCAATATCTTCTTCCTGCTACTCTCTTGTTTTTTAATTGTCTTATTTCATTTGAAGAAAGGATTCCCTGGCCCAAAAAAATGAAAAAAAGAAAAGAAAAGAAAACCTACCAGTATAAACATTCTGCTTCTAATTTAGCTTTTTTCATCATTAGATGAAAAGAGCTAGTCATTTTGCAGTTATTCAACATATATTTATTGGACATCAGCTATATTCCAGGTACTGTTAAACTCTGGGATACAGCCATAAACAGAATAACCATGATCATAATCCCCTAATTTTCTTAAAATTATTTTCAAGATGTTTATCAAGTCCACCGTCAGGCCTCTGGCTTCCACACAAAACAATGTATGAAATCTCTGGATTTGAAAGGGGCCCCGGAAATCTTTTCTGTTAAATACATTTTAGAAATGGAGACAATGAGGTCCAGATTTGTGCAGGCCTTCCTCTAAAGGACTTCCCAAACCCTAGGTAACCCAGAGGTTCTTTGGTCCGTTTTACTTCCCTGTAGTCTTTGGGATCTTCCCTAGAGGTAATGGCTGTGGTTTGTATCCCATATCAAGGCACTAATTTTAGCTCAATGCACTAGATCTAGCCTTTTAGATGAACTCTTGTGGATTTAAGAACAGAGTGAAATAGGCAGGCAACCTTTCTTGACTGTTACTATAGCAATTCCAGGGCTAATTTATACAAATTGTTACTAATTTGATAAACTCCCATAGTCCTTTTTAATTAATATGTGGTCTGCCTTCTCACCCATGCCTACTTTACTCTTAGAAGCAGAAGTGAAGCTCCCAGATATTGCCTCTGTTCAGTCAGTTCACACTACTGCCGTATCACCCTATTCTTTCCTACCATTCAATGGGGTAGCATCTGATAGCATTAGAAGCATGACTGACAGTAACAACCACAGACCCCCTTTTGTTCCTTCTGCCTTGTGTTGTTTCTCAGGCCCCTGTCTATCCTGCTTATTCCTCTCTGACTCTGTACTATTTTCTTCAGTTTCTTCTTTTTAAAATGATTTTATTTATTTATTCATGAGAGACAGAGAAGCAGAAACATAGGCAGAGGGAGAATCAGGCTCCCCGTGGAGAGCCTGATGTGGGACTCCATCCCAGGTCCCCAGGTTCACACCCTGAGCTGAAGGCAGACACTCAGCCACTCACTGAGCCACCTAAGTGCCCCTTCAGTTTCTTCTGAAAACAGGGCTCATGACTGAATGCTGCTTTCCTGCATTGGTATAACATTTTCCTATCATTTCTCTCATTCTATCCTCTCAGTCTGGTTTTTGTTTTCCCTCCAACATAAACTGGTTATTAGGTTTTTTGGCAGTCACATTCCACTGCCAGCTCATCTTAAGTTTACATACCCTAAAAAATGAGTGAATGAGAAGAAACAAGTACTGATTGACTCCTAAGCCAAGCATTTTTTCACCACTGCTGTGGAAAATGTAATATAGTCACCGGGTCAGCCAAAGGAAGAGGATGAAAAATAAAAGCAAGACTCTAGGGACTAGTGATCTCTCCTGGCCATTCTTTTCTCAGAAGCCTAGATAGTTGTGTTGGTTAGGGGATAAAGATGACATTTTGGGGTTCTCTGACTACTCCCATAGTCTTATGTCCTATTTCCTTGATAAGGACAGTTTATGTTTGTAGTCCCTTAAGCAAGTCATGTATCTGAAACACTAGGGCTGGAGACTTTTGAGAAAATATTGGATTTTCCCTCTTTCCTTGATAATATTGTTCTCAAGGCAGACTTCTTGAGATTACAATCTTGACATTTACTCACAAAGACCTTTTCCCCCTTTTTTAATCATAAAAACATTAGAGGAAGTTCAAAAATAGGAAAACAGACCATCATAATTCACCAAATATAACAAAACTGTCTGCATTTTTTATAATTGCTTAAAATCTGTCTATGTGTATATGTATTTACAGAGTTATAATTATGGTGACATACCATTTGTTTTCTGCTCTTTAATGTTACTTAATTTAGAACTATTTTAAGTTTCTAGAGAGTGTTTTTTGAAAGTTTTTATTTACATCCCAGCTAGTTTACATGTAGTATAATTTAAGTTTCAGATGTACAATATATTGAATCAGCACTTCCATACAACACCTGGTACTCATCAGAACAAGTGCATTCCTTAATCCCCACCACATATTTAACCCATTGCCCTACCCACTATTCTTCTGGTAACCATCAGTTTGTTCTGTGTAGTTATAAATCTGTTTCTTGGTTTGCCTCTTTTTTTCCCCTTTGCTCATTTTTTTCAGTTGGTTTCTTAAATTCCACATATGAATGAAATCATATGGTATTTGTATTTCTCTGAATATTTCACATAGCATAATACTCTCTAGCTCTATTCACATTGTTGCAAATGGCAAGATTTCATTCTTTCATGGCCGAGTAATTTCCCATTGTATATATACATAGCACATCTTTATGCATTTATCAGTTGATGAGCACTTGGACTGTTTTCATAATGCTTCTATAAACCTAAGGGTGTATGTATCCCTTTGAATTAGTATTCTTGTATTTTTGGTGGTAAACTAGTGTAATTGCTGGATTGTACAGTAGTTCTATTTTTAACTTTCTGAGGAACCTCCATACTGTATTCCATAGTGGCTGCACCAGTTTGACTCCCCAGCAGCACTGTAAGAGGGTTTCCCTTTCTCCATATCCTTGCCAACACTTGTTATTTCTTGTGTTTTACCATTCTAATAGGTGTGAGGTGATATGTCATCGCAGTTTTAATTTGTATTTCTGTGGTGGTCGGTGATTTTCAACATCTTTTCATGTAATCTGTTGGCCATCTGGATGTCTTAGAAAAATATCTATTCATAGCTTCTGCCCATTTTTAAGCTGAATTATTTTTTTTAGGTGCTGGGTAATATAAGTTATTTATATATTTTGGATACTAACCCTTTATGAGATATGTCATTTGCAAACATCTTCTCCCATTCTGTAGGTTGCCTTTTAGTTTTGTTGATTGTTTTCTTCCTGTACAGAATCTTGTTATTTTGAGGAAGTCCAAACAGCTGATCTTTACTTTTGTTTCCTTTTTCTCAAAAGGGACATATCTAGAAGAAGTTGCAATGGCCAATGTCAAAGAGGTTATTTATTGCCTGTGTTCTCCTCTAGAATTTTGATGGTTTCAGATCTCACATTTAGACTTTAATCCATTTTGAATTTATTTATTTATTTTTTTTTTACTTTTTATTTTTTTTTTATTTTTATTTTTTTGAAGAATTAATTTATTTTTTATTGGTGTTCAACTTACTAACATACAGAATAACCCCCAGTGCCCGTCACCCATTCACCCATTCACTCCCCCGCCCTCCTCCCCTTCCACCACCCCTAGTTCGTTTCCCAGAGTTAGCAGTCTTTACGTTCTGTCTCCCTTTCTGATATTTCCCACACATTTCTTCCCCCTTCCCTTATATTCCCTTTACAAGGCAGGAAACCACAAATGTTGGAGAGGATGCGGAGAAAAGGGAACCCTCATACACTGTTGGTGGGAATGTGAACTGGTGCAGCCACTCTGGAAAACTGTGTGGAGGTTCCTCAAACAGTTAAAAATAGACCTGCCCTATGACCCAGCAATTGCACTGTTGGGGATTTACCCCAAAGATACAAATGCAATGAAACGCCGGGACACCTGCACCCCGATGTTTATAGCAGCAATGGCCACGATAGCCAAACTGTGGAAGGAGCCTTGAATTTATTTTTGTAAATGGTGTAAGGAAGTGGTCCAGTTTCATTCTTTTGCATGTTGCTGTCCGATTTTCAGTACCATTTGTTAAAGAGATTGGCTTTCCGATTGAATATTCTTTCCTGCTTTGTTGAAGATAAATTAACCATTTAGGTTCATTTCTAGGTTTTCTGTTCTGTTCCATTGATCTATTTGTTTATTTTTGTGCTAGAAATATACTGTGTTGATCATTACTGCTTTGCAGTATAACCTGAAGTCTGGAATTGTGATGCTTTTCTTTTTCAAGATTGCTTTGGCTATTTAGGGTCTTTTGTGGTTCCATAGAAATTTTAAGATTGTTGGCTCTAGCTCTGTGAAAAATGCTGATGGTATATTGTTAGGGATTACATTATACGTGTAAGTTGCTTTAGGTAATAAAGACATTTTAACAATTTTTTCTTCTAATCTGTGAGCATGGAATGTCTTTCCATTTCTTTGTGTCATCTTCAATTTCTTTCACAAGTGTTTTATTGTTTTCAGAGTACAAGTCTTTCCCCTCTTTGGTTAGGTTTAATCCTAGGTTTCTTATGGTTTAAGTAATTGTAAATGGGATTGATTCCTTCATTTCTCATTCTGGTGCTTTATTACTGGTGTAGATAAATGCAACAGATTTCTGTACATTGATTTTATATCCTAAAACTTTATTGAATTTCTCTATCAGTTCTAGTAATTTTTTGGTAGAGTTTTTAGGGTTTTCTGTTAGAGTATCATGTCATCTGCAAGTACTAAAAGTTTGAGTTCTTCCTTGATGATTTGGATGCCTGCTATTTCTTTTTGTTGTCTGATTTCTGTGTCTAGGATGTCCAATAGTATGATAATAACAGTGGTGAGAATAGGCATCTCTCTCTTATTCCTGACTGTAGAGGGAAAGCTCTCAGTTTTTCTCCATTGAGATGATAATTAGCTGTGGATTTTTCATATATGAACTTTATTATGTTGAGGTATGTTCTCTTTATTCTTACTTTGTTGAGGGATTTTACCATGAATGGATGTTGTACTTTGTCAAATGCTTTCTCTGCAGCTATTGAATTGATCATATGATCTTGACCTTTCTTTTATTAATGTGGTATAATTATATTATATATATATATATATATATATATATATATATATATATATATATATTACGTGATTACAGGTAATCATTATATGATTGATTTGCAAATATTGAACCACTCTTTCAACCCAGGAATAAATCCCCCTTGATTCTGCTGAATGAATCAACTTTTTAAATATATTGTTGGATTTAGTTTGCTAGTGTTTTGTTAATAATTTTGCGTCCATGTTCATCAGGGATATTGGCCTACAGTTCTCTTTTTTAGTAGAATCTTTATCTAGTTTTGTTGTCAGGGTAATGCTGACTTCATAAAATGAATATGGAAGTTTCCTTCCTTTTATATTTTTTGGAATAGTTTGAAAAGTATAGTTTTTAAGTCCTCTTTAAATGTTTAGTAGGTTTTGCCTGTGAAGCCATCTGATCTTGGGCTTTTGTTCTTTGGGATATTTTTAATACTGATTCAATTTTTTTGCATATTATTAGGCTGTTCAGGTTTTCCTATTTCTCAGTGTTTCAGTTTTGGTAATTTATATGTTTTCAGGAATTTATTCTTTCTTTCCCCAAGTTTTCTGATTTGTTGGCATTTAGTTTTTCATAATATTCTCTTATACTTGTTTGTATCTCTGTGATGTTGGTTGTTATTTCTCCTCTCTCATTTGTGATTTTATTTATTTGAGTCATGTCCTTTTTCTTTCTGATGAGTCTAGCTAGGGTTTTATCAATTTTATTAATTTTTTCAAAGAACCAGCTTCTGATTTCATTGATGTGTTCTATTGTTTTAAGAAACATTATTTCATCATTATTAACATTAACAAACATTAACATTAATAAACATCATTATTTTCTGATCTAACCTTTGTTATTTCCTTTATCTGTTGGCTTTAGGATTCATTTGTTGTCCCTTTTCTAGCTCCTTTAGATGTAAGGTTACATTGTTCATTTCAGATTTTTCTTTCTTCTTAAGGTAGGCATGTATTGCTCTATAGCTCCTTCTTAGGGCTACTTTTTTCTGCATTCCAATGGTTTCATTGTCATTTGTTTCCATGTATTTTTTTTAAATTTCTTCTTTGATTTCCAGAGAATATTCCATATGTACCTGAAAAGAACGTGTAGTCTGCTGTTTTAGAATGGAATATTCTCATTCTGTCTGTTAAGTCTATCTGTTCCAGTATATCTTTCAAAGGCAATTCCTTGTTGATTTTCTGCTTAGAAGATTTGTCCATTGCTATGAATGGGGCATTTAAAGTCCCGTAATATTATTTTATAATTATCAATTAGTTCATTTGTGTTTGTTATTGTTTTATATTATTTGGGTTCGCCCATGTTGGAAGCATAAATATTTACAATTGTATCTTCTGGATTGTCTCATTTATTTTATATGGTGTTCTTCTTTGTCTCTTGTTAACATTCTTTGTTTTAAAGTTCAGTCTGTCCAGTAAAACTATTGCTATTCTGGCTTTTCCTTTGGCATATATTTGTGTGGTAAATGTTTCTCCGTCCCCTCACTTTCAATCTACAGGTATCTTTAGGTCTAAAATGAGTCTTTTGTAGGCAACATATATATAGGTCTTATTTTTTTAATCCATTCTGACACTATGTATGTTTTGATTGGAACATTTACATGCAAATTAATTTTGGTAGGTATGTATTCACTGCCATTTTTTATTAGTTTCAGAGATAGAATCCAGTGATTAATCAATTGCACATAACACCCAGTTCTCATCACATCAAATGCCCTCTTTCATGCCCACCACCCAATTACCACATCTCTCTACCCACCTCTCCTCCATCAGCCTACAGTTTATTTCCCATAATTAACAGTCACTAAAAGTTTGCCTCCCTCTCTGTTTTCATCTTATTTTCTTTTTCCTTCCCTTCACCTACATTCATCTTTTTCTTACTTAAATTTCACATATGAGTGAAATTATATGGTATTTGTTTTTTGACTGACTTATTCCACTTAGCATAATAGCCCCTAAATCCATTCACATCATTGCACAGGGCAAGATTTCATTCTTTTTTTTTTTTTTAATTTTTTATTTATTTATGATAGTTACAGAGAGAGAGAGAGAGGCAGAGACACAGGCAGAGGGAGAAGCAGGCTCCATGCACCGGGAGCCCGATGTGGGATTCAATCCCGGGTCTCCGGGATCGTGCCCTGGGCCAAAGGCAGGGCGCCAAACTGCTGCGCCACCCAGGGATCCCGATTTCATTCTTTTTGATGGGCGTCAAAAAGATAAATAATATTCCACTGTAAATATCTGCCACATCTTCTTTGCCATTCATTTGTTGATGGGCGTCTGGCTCTTTCCGTATTTTGGCTATTGTGGACATTGCTGCTATAAACATTGAGATGTATATGCCCCTTGGAATCAATATATTCATACTCTGAATAAATACCTACTAGTACAATTGCTAGATAGCTCTATTTTTAACTTTTTGAAGAAGCTCCATACTTTTTTCCAGAGTGGCTGCATCAGTTTACACTCCCACCAACAGTGTAGGAGGATTCCTCTTTCTCTGAACCCTCCCCAACATCTGTTGTTTCTTGACTTGTCCATTTTAGCCATTCTGACTGGTGCGAGGTGATGTCTCATTGTGGTTTTGATTTGTATTTCCCAGATGCTAAATGATGTCGAATATTTTTTCATGTGTCTGTTGGCCAGGTTTCCTTTGGAGAAATATCTGTTCATGTCTTCTGCCCATTTCTTGACTGGATTTTTAAAATTTTTTTTGCATGTTGAGTTTGATAAGTTCTTTATACATTTTGGATACTAGTCCTTTATCTGATAAAACATCTGCGCATACCATCCCCCATTCTGCACATTGTCTTTTAGTTTTGTTAACTGTTTCCTTTGTTGTGCAAAAGCATTTTATCTTGATGAAGTCCCAGTAGTTCATTTTTGCTTTCGTTTCCCTTGCCTCTGGAGACATGTCTAGAGAGGTGTTGCTGTGACTGAGGTCAAAGAGATTGCTGCTTGTGTTCTCCTCTAGGATTTTGATGGATTCCTGTCTCACATTCAGGTCTTTCATCCATTTAAAAAAATTTTTTATTGGAGTTCAATTTGCCAACATATAGCATAACACCCAGTGCTCATCCTGCCAAGTGCCCCCCTCAGTGCTCATCACCCAGTCACCCCAACCCCCGGCCCACCTCCCTTTCCACTAACCCTTGTTCATTTCCCAGAGTTAGGTGTCTCTCATGTTTTGTCACCCTCACTGATATTTTCACTCATTTTCTCTCCTTTCCCTTTATTCCCTTTCACTAATTTTTATATTCCCCAAATGAATGAGACCATATAATGTTTGTCCTTCTCCGATTGACTTATTTCACTCAGCATAATACCTCCAGTTCCATCCACATCAAAACAAATGGTGGGTATTTGTCATTTCTAATGGCTGAGTAATATTCCATTGTATACATAGACCACAACTTCTTTATCCATTCATCTTTCGATGGACACCGAGGCTCCTTCCACGGTTTGGCTGTTGTGGACATTGCTGCTAGAAACATCGGGGTGCAGGTGTTCTGGCGTTTCACTGCATCTGTATCTTTGGGGTAAATCCCAAGCAGTGCAATTGCTGGGTCCTTCGGCAGATCTATTTTTAACTCTGAGGAACCTCCACACAGTTTTCCAGAGTGGCTGCACCAGTTCACATTTGCACCAACAGTGCAAGAGGGTTCCCCTTTCTCCACATCCTCTCCAACATTTGTGGTTTCCTGCCTTGTTAATTTTCCCCATTTTCACTGGTGTGAGGTGGTATCTCATTGTGGTTTTGATTTGTAGTTCCCTGAGGGCCAGTGATGCGTAGCATTTTCTCATGTGCTTGTTGGCCATATCTATGCCTTCCTCTGTGAAATTTCTGTTCATGTCTTTTGCCCATTTCATGATTGGATTGTTTGTTTCTTTGCTGTGGAGTTTAATAAGTTCTTTATAGATCTTGGATAATCGCCCTTTATTTGATAGTTCCTTTGCAATTATCTTCTCCCATTCTGTAGGTTGTCTTTTAGTTTTGTTGACTGTTTCTTTTGCTGTGCAGAAGCTTCTTATCTTGATGAAGTCCCAATAATTCATTTTTCCTTTTGTTTCCCTCACCATCCTAGATGTATCTTGCAAGAAGTTACTGTGGCCGAGTTCAAAAAGGGTGTTGCCTGTGTTCTCCTCTGGGATTTTGATGGAATCTTGTATCACATTTATATCTTTCATCCATTTTGAGTTTCTCTTTGTGTATGACATAAGAGAATGGTCTACTTTCATTCTTCTGCTTGTGGATGTCCAATTTTCCCAGCACCATTCTTTCATCCATTTTGAATTTATTTTTGTGTCTGGTATAAGAAAGTGGTCCAGTTTCATTCTTCTGCGTGTCCAATTTTCCCAACACTGTTTGTTGAAGAGACTTCTATCATCATATTTAAAGCTATTAAATTAGCTTTTAAGAAAAACAGTTGACAGAATATTGTAGGGTCTCCCCGTCCTATGGACAGTTACATTTCTCCTCATATATCGCTCATATTCCCTTGCTACAACACATATACTCTAAGAGAAAGAAAATGATGTTCTTGATAATGGCAATAAACAGCATATTTAGGGAATTAGGAAGCTGCACTGACATCTCTATCAGTTCTTTCTTTACCAGAACCCACTCTTTTCTTTCTTCTTCATTTCTGTTATATTCCATAGCAATGCTGAGCTCTAACATCCCTCCTATACTTTGGGGATGTGATGCTAATTTGTTATTTCCCTGAGATCTCTCAAATAGGAGCAGTGAACAAAACTAAGTATTTTTTGAACTGACTTCTCAGGGATTGAATGAGCTCTCCAGCCTGGCTTCTTATGTCTTCCAATGTGGTTACCAACCAATACCTACTGCTTATCCAGAAATGACGTGCTGATGTGACATTGTTACCAATTTTTTTTCCAGCTGTGCTCACAGGCTTATTTTAGGGAGGAAAATTGGGAGTGGGATTAGGAAATCTATCTCTCTTCGCCTAGTGTCAAGATAGAAATGTTCCTGCTAGATTATATGTTCCCTTCTCCACTATAGCTGATACACTTCTAAAGGTGATAGGGTGAGAGAGAGAAAGAGAGATGGAGTATGGAGACAGAAGCATGGAAACCCTGGGAGTTACATATTAGGCAGGGAGTTTATTCTTCTATCCTTAGTCAATGAATGCTTTCTAGGGAGGCAGAATTTGGGGAGCTACTGCAGTAAAGGGAGTATCATTTAGGGTATTCTGGAAATAGAAGGCATCTTCTTCCTGGTCAGGAATTGGATATGAATGAATATAGGACATCTTGAGCATGTCAATCAAAGAAAACATTAGTCATTAGTTAAATGCCAATGCAGGCACAGACTATTAATTTACACATTGTTGAAAGACACTTAGTATTTGATGGCTGAACTGGAGGGTGAGAAGGGAGATTTTGCTAGGTGTTGATAAACGGCTTTGAAGCAAGGGATGAGGATGCCTAGAGTAATGGTTCCATTGGAAGCTATATTAAGAGGAGACCAAGTGGAGGAATAGACAGTTGTTAACCTATCACTACAATGTTACTTATTAAGGCCTCAACACTTAAGGTGTTACAAAAATTATATTTCACTTTTAGATGAAAGCAAACAACCATAATTTAGTCTTACCAAGAATATTGTCATGTGCTAATGATTTCTAATGAATACGGTCGCCATTAAAACTTTATATCAGTTGGTTCAGAATGGAATGATGATGGCTGGTCTTTCTGTCTCTCTTTCTCTCTTTCTCTTTTTCTCTTTCTGTCTGTATCTTTCTTTCTCTCTTTCTCCTCTTTTCTCTTTCTTTCTTCTTTCCTTCCTTCCTTTCTTTCCCTCCCTTCCCTTTTTTTCTTTCCTTCCTTCCTTTCCTTTCCTTTCTTCTTTCCCTGACTTACAGTGTGCCCTGAGTCTGGTTATATAATCTTAGTCGTCTCATATCAGATCAAGAATATGTTTCATTGATTCTAGTCTTTCATCAGTGACTAGCTGTATTAATTCATCTGTTTATTCATGAATGTGTCCTGAGCACTATGTTAAAAACACCATGCCTGGGCATTTGTGGACTTGTTGGCCAAGCTTATCCAAATGGTCTTTGCAGTCAGCTATCTTATATGGTTAAGACATTGTCTTTAAGGAATTTTTAGGCTTCATTAATTCATATTCCCTTTTGGGAATTTTTCCTGACTTGGCTTGTTTCCAAATTGTTGTCAATGTTATTAATACATTTTGGATTGGTCCTATAAGAAATGGGAACTTTTGAGATTGTGAATGGATCCAGCTAAATAAATATTGACTAAAAGGAGTAAAAATGCTTGTGCTTAATCAGCTTCTGAGAAAGGGCCCTATGACTTTTGCGTTCTTTTTCACAGAGAATGCTGGGGAAAGCTTTATACTCTGGATTCTGCATCTCAAGAACTTTGCTTATGATCCAGCTTTCCTAATTACTCACTGGTAGAGTGACTTACTTCTTTCAACCTTAATTTTCTTATATGAAAAATGGAAATGATTATTTCCTATTTCATAAAATATTAATGAACTTTCTTAGGGCTTAATAAATGATAAAGCCCTCATGGAGTCAGGAACATCCTCATCCTGGACTTTACCTTTGTGTGCAGGGCTACCTGAAGCAATGCCGGAAGAGAAGGGACATGTTCAGTGATGAGCAACTGAAGGTGATCTTTGGAAACATTGAAGACATCTATAGGTTTCAGATGGGCTTCGTAAGAGACCTGGAAAAACAGTACAACAATGATGATCCCCACCTCAGTGAGATAGGACCCTGCTTCCTGGAGCACGTAAGCATCTTCCCCCTTGGGAAGGGTTTTGAGAGGAGTTAGGAAAAAAATGGAAGGAGTGTTTGAACTGTCTGGTCCCGCCCAGTTTTTTGTCCTGTGGTGGAGGAATAGATTCCTATAACCCTGATGAAACCTCCTTGCCAAGGTATGAGAAATTAGGAAGGGTACTGTGATTTGGCCTAGGACTCTTTCTTTACCATTGTCTTCCCTTTTTTCTCTCCTTCAAGAAAGCTACCAGTAGGGTTTTCTTCATTTTCTTTTTTCTGTACCTGTTGGGTTCAGTTTCTCTAGGAACCATTGTTTTGCAAAAGGCTCTGAACATATTCACTGCATGGAAAAATCTAAGAATCTACGAAATGTAGTCAGCATGAAAGTAGGCCCCTTCAAGGCATTTAGAAGAGAGCAATAAGGTAGAGGAAGTGACAAGTGACAAATGTAGGAAAAGGGACCTTGTGACCTAGAGGAAGGAACACTAGGAAATAGCCAAGCAAGGATTTGAGTCCTGTGTCTGTAATGATTGTTTAGGTAATTTTGGGTAAATCCCTTACCTTTTTTGTGCTTCCTTATCTGGAATACAAGAAGGTTTCATTGTACACTTCTGTGGTTCTCTATCTTTTGGGTCTCATTCCCAGATGAGTTAGTTGTTCTGACAACTCTTCTCCTCCTTTGTATAAAGTATGTAAAGGTAATATGTGCTCATGATACGAAATTCAAATGACACAGAAAAGGTGCAACTTAGGAGTAAATCTTTTTTTAAAGGTTTTATTTATTTATTCATGAAAGACACACACAGTGAGAGAGGCACAGACACAGGCAGAGGGAGAAACAGGCTCCATGCAGGGAGCCCGACGTGGGACTCAATCGTGGGTCTCCAGGATCATACCCTGGGCTGAAGGCGTCGCTAAACCACTGAGCCACCGGGCTGCCCAGAAGTAAATCTTTTTGCAAATTCCCCATAAGGGATATTTGTTGGGGGACTGTCCCTAAGACCACTCTTACATTAGGTGATTACCTAGAAGGACTCATAGGAATCAGCATATAGTCATACTCATGGCTATGATTTATTATAGCTAAAGGATGCAAAGCAAAATCAGCAAAAGGAAAAGACACATGGTGAAAAGTCTGAAGGAAACTAGGGATAAGCTTCCAAGACACCTTTCCCTGTGAAGTCACATAAGATACATTCAGTTCCCCTTGCAATGAGTTGTAACAACACCTGTGAAATGTTTTCTATCAGAGAAACTCATTAGGGAATTAGTAACCAAGTTTTTTATGGGGGACCGGTCATGTAGGCATGCTCTGCCTAGAATATACCAAAGTTCCAGACTCCCGGAAGGGAAGCAGGTGTTCAGCATAAACCACATTGTGTATACAAACTTTGTAGACACAGTGAACCAGTCTTGTCAGGGAATGTAAGAACCCTCCTGAGATCCAAGTTCAAAGATACCAGCTAACAACCAACCTTCCAAGCAGGTCTTTCTAAGAATAGTAGTCTTAGGCCTAATAAATTAGCTTTTTCTGCACAGTGTTTAAAACGGTTCAGCCATTTCAGAAAGCACCTGGGCGATATTTATCAAAGCTAAACATATGTATGACATAGTGTTTCCATACAGAGGTTCATGAGGGAACATTTGCAAGGCTGTTAATTGCATAGTAATCTTGTATGTGGTGGAGTGCAATTAGAAGCAATTTAGGTATTTACCACCAGGGGATGAATAAGAAACATATAGAGGATGCTTACTATGGGGTATTGTGTTGCAAGAAGCAACAGACTAGATATATGTAGTTATAGTAACAAACAATAGACTAGATGTATGTAACTTATAGCAATATGTATCGATATCATAAACACAATAATTATTGGGAAAGTAGAATATAGAATAGTGGTTCTCTGCCTTGTGCATGATAGTGTGTTTAACAGCATTCATGTACTCTACCCACTGAAGGCCTGTAGTACCCCAATACCACTGAATTGTGACAACCAAAAATGTCTCCAGACAATATCAAATGTCCCCTGGGGGACAAAAAGTACCATTGATCTGTTGAAATGATCACATGCTTTTTTACCTCTTAATCTATTAAAGTTGCAAATTTGCATTAATTTTTTTATGTTAAATGAGCATTATATTGCTGGAATAAAGCCTACCTAATCATGGTACATTATCATTTTTTTACATGTTATTTTGCCTTTTTAAAAAATTTGATGGTTTACCCTTTTCTTATTCAGTTCTACAATGTCATTTTTCTCAGCTTTGTTTAGGTGTAATTTACATACAGTAAGATTGACCAATTTTTAGTTTATAATTTGATGAATTTTAACAAATGTATATAGTTGTATAACTACCATATAATCAAGATACATAATATTTCTATCATTTCAATAGGTTTTCTTATTCTCCCTCTGAAGCCGATCCCTGCTCTCACTCCTGGCCCTTGCTAAATACTGAGGGCCATAATAATTTTACCATAATTTTACTTTTTCTGCAGTGTCATATAAATGGAATAATATAGTAATAGTCTTTGTATTTAGCTTCTTTTACTTAACAAAATGCCTTTGATATATCATCCATGGTGTTCTATGTATCAGTAGTTGGTTCTTTTTTATTACTTAGTAATATTCCATTTTATGAATATATCACCCATTCACTAGTGCATTCCAAGATATCTGGGTTGTTTACTAGGTTGTTTCCATCTGGGGTATTACTACATGGTAATAGTTTCATGGTAGTTTGTTTGTTTCTTTGTTTTTGTTTTTGTTTTTTGCCATTCTAATAGGCATGTAGTGGTATTTCCTTGTAATTTTAATTTGTATTTCCCTAATGGCCAATAATGTTGAGCATTTTTTCATGTACTTAATTGCCATCTGTATAAAATCTTTGGTGAAATGTCTGTTCATGTCTTTTTTCCACTTCTAAGTAGATTGTTTATTTTCTTATTGTTCAGTTTTGAGAAATTTTTAATTTGTCATTCCTAAGTTATTGGTCAGATATGTGATTTGCAAAGATTTTTCTCCCAGTTTGTGGCTTAGCCTTTAATTTTCTTAACACTGTCTTTGAATAGCATAAACTTTTAATTTTGTTAAAATTCAATTTATCATTTTTTTCTTTAATGGTTCATGTGTTTTGGGTCTTATTTAAGAAAATTTTGCCTAACCCAAGGTCACCAGATTTTATCCTGTTTTGTTATAGAAATTGTGTCGTTTTGTTTACTATATAGGTCTATGATTTTATTTTCAGGTAATTTTTATATATGGTACAATATAGGAGTCACAGTTAATTTGTTTTCATACGTATATCTAGTTGTTCCAGCACCACTTATGAAAAAACTTAGCTCCTACATTGAATTACTTGGACACGTTGATCAAAAGTCAATCATATATGTGGGTGTTTATTTTTAGGGACATTATTGTGTTCCAGTGACATATGTGGGTATTCATATTCAAATACCATACTGTTATTTCTTGTTGCTATTTTTATTGAGATATAATTGACATATAACATTAGTTTCAGGTGTACAACATAATGATTTGATATTTGCATATATTGCAAAATGATTACGAAAAATATGATCACAATAAGGCCAGCCAGCTAGCATCTATCACCATACATAGGTAAAAAAAATTTTTTTTCTCATGTTGCCTTGATTAATGTAGCTTCATAGCAAGTCTTGAAAGCAGGTAGTTTAAGTGCTCCAAATTCATTCTTCTTCAAAATAATTTTGGCTATTATAGGTGATTTGTATTTCTATATAAATTCATCCCATCAAAGGTTGTAATATTTTCTCTTCTTTTTTTTTAAGTAGGCTCCATATAAATTCATCCCATCAAAGGTTGTAATATTTTCTCTTCTTTTTTTTTAAGTAGGCTCCACATTGTGGAGCCTGATGTGGGACTTGAACACATGAGCCTGAGATCGAGATCTGAGCTGAGGTCAAGAGTCAGACACTTAACCGACTGAGCCACCTAGGCACCTTGTTCTCTTATCTTTATTGTAACTATAGGAGGTGATGGATGTTATCCTATTATAGAGTCATTTCACAACATATATAAATCAAACCATCATGGTGTATACCTTAAACTATTACAGTGATGTATGTCCATTTTTTCTCAGTAAAACTGAGGTGGGGGGAATCAGCTTGTTAAGTTCTACCAAAAAACAAACAAGCAAAAAAAAAAAACACTGCTGCCATTTTGATTAGGATAGAATTAAATCTGTAGACCAATTTTCGGAAAATTTATAGACTTTCAGCTCTATGACCAAATATCTAAGTTTTCTACAATTTCTTCTAGCATTATTTCTAGTCTTCATTGTATAAATCTTGCCGTTATTTTTTAAAAATTATTTCTAGGTGGGTTTTTTTGCTGCTAATATAAATGTATTTTTATTTCAATTTCCTATAGTTTGTTGCTGTGATAGCTAAATACAATTGATTCTTGTGTATTGAAGTTGAATCCTGACACATTACTGAATTTAATAATTGGTTATAATATTTTTTGTAGATTCCTTAGGATTCTATATACTTATAATCATATGTTATTTCTGAACAGACAGTTTATTTCTCCACTTTGCTTGTTTTTTTTTTAATTTTTAAGAATCGTTGACACACAATGCTACATTAGGTTTTATTTCTTTATATATAATCTATATGCCTTCTCTTTCCTTTTCATGTCTTATTGCACTGGTCAAATGGTAAAAAGCAAGCATCTTTTGTTCTGTACTTGATCTTACGGGCAAGCATTCCATATTTCAGCCTTGAGAATGATATTAGCTTTAGGATTTTCATAGTTGGCCTTTATCATATTGGGAACATTTCCTTCTAATCATAATTTACTGGTGGTTTTTTATCATATATGATTTTTTTTCAAATGCTTGTGTATCTACTGAAATGATTGTATGACTTTTCATTTTAATATTTTTTAAATAATAAATTTATTTTTTATTGGTGCTCAATTTGCCAACATACAGAATAACACCCAGTGCTCATCCCATCAAGTGCCCCCCTCAGTGCCCGTCACCCATTCACCCCCAGCCCCCGCCCTCCTCCCCTTCCACCACCCCTAGTTCGTTTCCCAGAGTTAGGAGTCTTTATGTTCTGTCTCCCTTTCTGATATTTCCTACCCATTTCTAATATGTTAATGTAGTGAATTGGATTGGGATAAATCCCATATAATCATAGTGTTTCATACTTTTAATATACTATTTTGCTCTTTTTAAAATTACGTTGCTTGTCCTGAGAAGGTGAGAGACAAACAAACACTGCATAATTAGAATAGGCTTTAGAGAACTCAGTGACTCCATCAAATGTAATAACATTGCATTATAGGGATCCCAGAAGAAGAGAGAGAAGGGGTGGGGCAGAAAATGTATTTGAAGAAATAATAACTGGAAAATTCTTGAATCTGGGGAGGGAAAGAGCGATCCAGGAGGCACAGAGATTGCCCTGACAAATTCAACTCAAGGAGGTCAACACCAAGACACATAGTAATAAATTTGGCAAAAAAAAAATAGTAACAAAGAATTTTAAATGTTTCAAGGAAAAGAAGAAGGCTGGATACAAAGAAAAACCCATAAACCAGTCAGAGGATTTTTCAGCAGAAACTTTGTAGACCAGAAGAAAGTGGTCTAAATATTCAAAGTACTGAAAGAAAAATATCTGCAGCCAAGAATACTTTATCCAGCAAGGCTGTCATTCAGAATAGAAGAGATAGAGTTTCCCAGATAAACAAAGGTTAAAAGAATTCATGACCACTAAATCAGTCCTACAAAAAAATGTTAAGGAACATTCTGTAAGTTGAAACCAAGAATCAATAAGTAAGGGTATGAAAAACAGGAAACTCAAAGGCAAAAAAAAATTAAGTAAAATCGATCAAGAGAAGCACAAAATAGAAGGATATAAAATATAATACCAAATATCTGCAATGTGAAGGAGAGAGAAGGAAAGAATGAGTTCAAAATCAAGTGACCATCAGCTTAATATAGACTGCTATATGCAGAAGGTGTTTATATAAACCAAATGGTAATCACAAATCAAAAAAAACATAAAAGAAATGCAAATAATAGAGTAAGGATCCAAGTATATTACTAAAGAAAGCCAATAAACCATGGTAGAGAGAAGAAGAAATAATAAGAGAAAAATTACAAAGTTAAACAGATAACAAAATGTCAGTAAATACATATCTATCAATATTTACTTTGAATATAAAGGACTAAATGTTCCAGTCAAAAGATAGGGTGACAGAATAGATAAAGAATAAAAGACCCAGCTATATGTTGCCTACAAAAGACTCATTTCAGGAGCAAGGCATGATGGCAGAAGAGTAGAGGTCCTCGATTCATCTGGTCCCCCAAACTTACCTAGATAACTTTCAAAACATCTTGAACACCTATGAATTCAACCTAAGATGTAAAGAGAGAATAGCCAGAATGCTACATAGAGAAAAGTGATCACTTCTGGCAAGGTAGGAGAGTGGAAAGAGGAAGATAAATGGTGGGGGAGGGAGTCAAGGAAAGCCATGGCAGGAAAGCTGTGCTGCAATCAGGAACCTTACAAATCTGCCCTTAAAACAGTCTTCCTCGACTGAAAAGTCCTCAGTGAGGAAATAGAACAGAACTGCAGGAGAGGCAGTGAAGTCTCAGTATTCCCAGACACACAGTAAGAATAGGGGCACCAGGGAGAAAGTTCACCACAAACCACAGTCCAATTGCAGTAAAGGGCTGGAATACCACAACTCTCCTGGGGTATCTGGGAGAGGTGCACCAATTACATAGGCTAGCACCTAAACTCTATTTACCTCAGAGCCCGGCAACAGACAGAAGCAGGCTATCCTTGGTTCCTTTCAGGAGAGACAGATACCCAGAGCACAAGTCTAGAGGTGCAGGGATCTTGGTTCTAGGGCACTGAACAGACAAAGCTGGCTATCTTCCCTTGCCTCTGAGACAGGTGGAACCAGGGAGGACTCAAAATGGTGAAAGCTCTGCTGCTGCTAGGCGCCCAACATTTGTACAAATCAGTGCCTCTTGTGCCTATCCCCAGAGGCATATAGGTCAGTGTGCACTGAGAGACTATGATTGGGTACACATGGGGAGGTCTTGGCTCGAGGGCTGGAGATCTGGCAGCTGCAATTTTTTTTTCTTTTAGCCTTTCACCTGAGATGTGTGGCCTCTAGGGAACAAAGGTCTCACAGGACTAACAGCTCCACACAGCCTGGCCACCCAGTAAGGAGTGAGGCATCTCTATCCAGGCACAGACACCTGAGAATCAGCACAGCAGGCACCTCCCCCAGAAGAACAAATGGGAGAACAAGGGAAGACCAAGTTTACTGACAAAGTAGCATTGGAAATCTCCAGGACTGAGGGAAAATAGTATATAGAACTCACAATCTTTTCCTTATGATTCATTTATCTTTCAGATTAAAAGTTTCCAATATTTTTATCCTTTCCTGCCTTAACTACAATATTTTACCAACTATTTGTTTTTAGGTTGTTTTTTTTTCCTTTTTGACTTTCATATTTCTACAAATACATGCCTTAGATATGGTCTTCATTTTTAGATTCCTTTCAACACATTCAATTTAATTTTGTTAGGTATGTAAGTTGTGGAATTTTTTTTTTGTTTCTTCTTCTTTTGTTCTATAATTGTGGAAGTTAGTACCTTCTAGCATACAGACCAAAGTGCACTCAAAAACAAGTGGATCACCATGTTGGTCCATTCTGTGAGATTATATTCTCTCTTCCTTCCCATTCTACCCCCCCACCCCCGTTTATCTTCTTTCCGTTTTTGTGGTTGATGTTGGGTCGCTATATAAGTTTTGCTGGTTATTTAAATTTGGAATTTAGCACCTTCTAACATACAGAACAAAATATACACAGAACAAGGAGGATCACCCTCTAGGTCTACTCTATGAGACGATATTCTCTCTCCACATTAAAAACAATTTTTTTTTTACTATTTTTAAAACATGTTTTTCACTTTAGTGGTCTTTTTGAAATTTTTTGCCCTGTTTTTATTTTTCTTTTATTTCCTGATCTCTGACCTCTTTGGAAAGATCAAGGTGTATTTTACTTAGGTTGTGGCTGATGTTTTTGACTCTGCTCACTCATATAGCCATTCTGCATAGGACAAAAAGACTAGAAGGAAGAATTCACCACAAAAGAAAGAACCACAAGTAATACTCTCTACCACAGAGTTACTAGATATGGATTTAAGTAAGATGTCAGAAATACAATTATAAAATCACTGGTGGCTCTGGAAAAAAAAGTGTAATGGACTCTAGAGATTATTTTACTGCAAAATTGAGATTCAGTCAGTCTGAAATTAAAAATATTTAGCTGATATGCAGGCTAAACTGGATGCTCTAACTGCTAGGGTTAATGAAGTGGAAGAGAGACTGAGTGACATAGAAGACAAATTGATGGAAAGGAAGGAACCTGAGGAATAAAGTGAAAAACAAGAATACACAAGGAGAGGCTGTGGGAAATAAATGATAGCTTGAGAAAGAATGATATTCATCTTATTGTGATTCTAGAAGATGTAGAAACAGAGGACCACAAAGTATATTTGAACAATTCGCACTGAGAACATCCCTAATCTGGGGAAAGAAACAGGCATTCAGATTGAAGAGATATAGAGGACCCCTCCCAAATAAAGAAAAAATGATCAATACCCCCAAAATATAATAGTGAAGCTTACAAATTTCAAAGATAAAGAAACAATCCTAAAAGCAGCTTGAGACAAGAGATTCTTAACTTTAATGGGGAGAGATATCAGATTAACAGCAGGCCTATCCACAGAGACCTGACAACCCAGAAAGAACTGGCATGATATATTTAGGGTACTAAATGAGAAAAAATGCAGCAAGGAATAGTTTATACAGCAAGGCTGTCATTCAGAATAGAAGGAGAGATAAGGAGCTTCCAGGATAGACAAAAAGTGAATGACTATGAGACCACCAAATCGACCCTGCAAGAACTAGTAAGGAGGACCCTGAAAGCGAAGGAGGGAGCCCAAAGAAACAATCTGCAGAAACAAGGACTATATGGGTAATCTATGACACTAAGATCATATCTTTCAATAGTTACTCTGAACGTGAATGGGCTAAATGATCCAATCAAAAGACACAGGGTATCAGACTGGATAAAAAAGCAAGACCCATATATATACTGTCTATTTTAGACCTAAGGACACCTTCAGCCTGAAAATGAAGGAATGGAGAACCATTTACCATTCAAATGGTCCTCTAAAGAAAGCTGGGGTAGCAATCTTCATATCATATAAATCAGAGTTTATACCAAAGTCTGTAATAAGAGATGAAGAGGAATACTATATTATACTTAAAGGATCTACCCAAAAAGAAGACCTAACAATTATGAATATTTATGCCTTTAATGTGGGAGCAGCCAACTATATCAATCAATTGATAACGAAAGTAAAGTGATACATAGATAACAATACATTAATAGTAGGAGACTTCAACACGGCACTCTCAGCAAAGGATAGATCTTCTAAGCAGAACATCACCAAAAAAAACAAGATCTCGAATGATATATTGGGCCAGATAGATTTCACAGATACATACAGGACATTCCTTCCTAATGCAGCTGAATACACATTCTTCTCAAGTGCACATGGAACTTCCCCAGAATAGACCACATACTGGGTCACAAATCAGGTCTCGATAGCTAAAGATTTGGATTATCCCCTGCATATTTTCAAACCACAATGCCTTGAAACTAGAATTCGATGACAAGAAGAAATTTGGAAGGAGCTCAAACACATGGAGGTTAATGAGCATCTTACTTTAGGATGAATGGGTCAACTAGGAAATTAGAGAATAATTTAAAATATTCATTAAAACTAATGAAAATGATAATATGACTGTTAAAAATCTTTGGGATACAGCAAAAGCGGTCCTAAGAAGGAAATACATCATAATACAAGCCTCCCTCAAAAATTGGAAAAATCTGAAATACACAAGTTAACCTTGCACCTAAAGCAACTGGAGAAAGAACAGCAAATATAGCCTAAACTAAGCAGAAGAAAAGTAATAAAGATTAGACTAGAACTCAATGAAATACAGACCAGAAGAAATGTAGAAAGATCAAAGAAACCAGGAGGGGTTCTTTGAAAGAATTAATGTAATAGATAAACCTCTAGTCAGGCTCTTTAAAAAAGAAAAAAAAGACTCAAATTAATAAAATCACAAACAAAAGAGGAGAGATCACAACCAATAACAAGGAAATACAAACAATTTTTAAAAATGTATTATGAACAATTATATGCCAATAAATTAGGCAATTTGAGAGATTTGGAAGAAATGGATGCATTTCTGGAAACCTACAAATTACCAAACCAAAAACAGGAAGAAATGGAAAACCTGAACAGGCCAATAACCACTGAAGAATTTGAAGCAGTCATCAAAAACCTCACAAGACACAAAAGTCCAGGGCCAGATGGCTTCACAGAGGAAATCTCACAACCATTTAAAGAAGAAATAATACCTATTCTACTAAAGCTGTTTCAAAGGACAGAAATGGAGGATATACTTCCAAACTCATTCTATGAATCCAGCATTACCTTGATCCCAAAATCAAAGACCCCACTAAAAAGGATAATTACGGACCAATATCCCTGATGAACATGGAAGCAAATATTCTCTCCAAGATACTAGCCAATAGGATCCAATAGTACATTAAGAGGATTATTCACTACAACCAAGTAGGATTTATCCCTGGGATGCAAGGGTGATTCAACATTTGTAAAATAATCAACATGATAAATCACATCAATTAAAAAAAATGACAAGAACCATATGATCTTTTCAATAGATGCAGAGAAAGCATTTGAAAAAATACGGCATCCATTCTTGATTAAAACTCTTCAGAGTGTATGGATAGAGGGAACATTTCTCAACATCATAAAAGCCATTTAGGAAAATCCCACAACAAATATTATTCTCAATAGGAAAAAACTGAGAGCCTTTCCCCTAAGATCAGGAACACGACAGAGATGTCCACTTTCACAACTGTTATTCAACATAGTACTAGAAGTTCTAGCCTCAGCAATCAGACAACAAAATAAAGGCATTCAGATTGGAAAGGAAGAAGTCAAATTCTCCCTCTTTGCAGATGACATGATACTGTACAAGAAAACCCAAAAGACTCCACCCCAATATTGCTAGAACGCTTACAGCAATTCAGCAACATGGCAAAATACAAAATCAATGCGCAGAAATCAATGGAATTTCTGTATACAAACAATAAGCCTGAATAAAGAGTAATTAGAGAATCAATTGCATTTAAAATTGCACCCAAAACCATAAGATACCTATGAATAAACCTAACCAAAGAAGTAAAGTATCTATAGTTTAAAAAGTACCAAACTTATCAAAGAAATTGAGGAGGACATAAAGAGATAGAAAAACATTGAATGTCCATGGATTGAAAGAATAAGTATTGTGAAAATATCTATGCCACCAAGATCAATTTACACATTCAGTGCAATACTTATCAAAATACTGTGGACTTTCTTCTGAGTTGGAACAAATAATCTTAAGATTCATATGGAACCAGTAAAGACCCTGAATAGCCAGAGGAATGTTGAAAAAGAAAATCAAAGCTGGGGGCATCACAATGCCTGACTTTAAGCTGTATTACAAAGCTGTGATCATCAAGAGAGTATGGTACCGGCTCAAGAGAGTATGGTACTGGCACATAAGCAGACACATAGATCAATGGAACAGAATATAGAACCCAGAATTGGACCCTCAACTCTATGGTCAACTCATCTTTAGCAAAGCAGGAAAGAATATCCACTGGAAAAAAACAGTCTCTTCAATAAATGATGTTGGGAAATTTGGACAGCCACATGCAGAAGAATTAAACCAGACCATACTCTTACACCATACACAGAGATAAACTCAAAATGGGTGAAAGATCTAAAGAATCCATGAAAATACTAGAGGAGAACACAGGCAACAATCCTTTTAACTTGGCCAAAGCAACTTCTTGCAAGATACATCTATGAAGGCAAGGCAAACAAAAACAAAAATGAACTATTGGGACTTCGCTCAGGATAAAAAGCTTCTGCACAGCAAAGGAAACAATGAACAAAACTAAAAGCCAGCCTATAGAACGGGAGAACATATTTGAAAATGACATCGGATAAAGGGCTAATATCCAAGATCTATAAAGAACTTATCACACTCAACACCCAAGAAACAAACAATCCACTCATGATTTTGCAGAACACATGAACAGACATTTCTCTGAAGAAGACATATACATGGCCATCAGACACATCAAAAAAAAAATGCTCCATGTCACTTACCATCAGGGAAATGCAAATCAAAACCACAATGAAATACCACCTCACACCCAAGGACAATGGCTAAAATTAACAAGACAGGAAACAACAAATGTTGGAGAGGATGTGGAGAAACGGGTACCCTCTTGCATTGTTGATGAGAGTCCAAGCTGGCACAGCCACAACAGAAAACAGCATGGAGGTTCCTGAAGAAGTTAAAAGTAGAATTACCCTATGACCCAGCAAGCACACTTCTGGATATTTACCCCAAAGATACAGATGTAGTGAAATGACAGTATACCTGCACCCCAATGTTTATAGCAGCAATGTTCACAATAGGCAAATTGTGGAAGTAACCACGTATCCTTCTCCAGATGAATGGATAAAGAAGATGTATGTATCTCAGATACACACACACACACACACACACACACACACACACAGTGGTATATTACCCATCAGAAGGATGATTACCTGCCATTTGCTTCAGCATGGGTGGAACTGGCAGTTATTATTGTGATGAAATAAATCAATCACAGAACGACAATTATTATATGGTTTCACTCATATGTGGAATATACAAAATAGTGAAAGGGACTGTAATGGAAAGGATGGAAACTGAGTGGTGAAAAATTAGAGAGGAAGACAAACCATGAGAGACTCCTACCTCTAGGAAACAAAGGGTTTCAGAAGGAGAGGAAGGTGGGGGGATTGGTGGACTGGGTGAGGGGCACTAAAGAGGATGGTTGATGGGATCAGCACTGGGTGTAATACTGTATGTTGGCAAATTGAATTAAAATTTGAAAAAAGGTAAAAAGACTCATTTCAGACCTAAAGACACCTGCACATTGAAAGTGAGGGAATAGAGATGGCACAAAAAAGAGAAAGTGAGGGAATAGAGATAGCACAAAAAAAGACACAGATCAATTGAACTGAATAAAAACACAGAAATGGACCCACAAGTGTATGGTCAACTAAACTTCAACAGGGAAGGAAAGAATATCCAATGGAAAAAAAGACTCTCTCTTCAGCGAATGGTGTTGGGAAAAACTGGACAGCAACATGCAGTAGAATGAAACTGGACTACTTTCTCACACCGTACACTAAAGTTAATTCAAAATGGATGAAAGGCCTAACTGTGAGAAAGGAAACCATCAGGCAGCAACCTCTGTCATTGGCCAAAGCAACTTGTTACTATACTCATCTCTGGAGGCAAGGGTACCAAGGCAAAAATGAACTCTTGAAACCTTATCAAGATAAAAATCTTCTGAACAGTGAATGAAACAATCAACAAAACTAAAAGGCAACCTTTGGAATAGGAGAAGATATTTGTAAATAACAGATCTGATATGAAAGATCTTATCTATAAAGAACTTATAAAAATCTATAAAGAACTAGAAAGAACTTATCAAACTCAATACCTAAAAAAATTAATCCAGTTAAAAATTGGCAGATGACATGAATAGACATTTTTCCAAAGAATACATACAGATGGCTAGCAGATAAGAGATGTTCATCATCTCCCATCATCAGGGAGGTATAAATCAAAACTATGAGATATCACCTTACACCTGCCAGAATAGCTAAAAGTAAACAACATAAGATATAACAGATGTTATCAAGGGTGTGGAAACAGGGAAACTTACACTGTTGGTGGGAATGCAAACTGGTGTAGCCACTCTGGAAAACAGTATGGAAATTCCTCACAATGTTAAAAATAGAACTACCCCAGGATCCAGCAGTTGTACTACTAGGTATTTTCCCAAAGTTTACATTAATACTAATTAAGATAGATACATGTCCCTGATGTTTATATCAGCATTATCACCACTAGCCAAATTATGGAAAGAGCCTAAATATCCATTGACTGATGAATGGATAAATAAGTGAGATGATAGATAGATAGATAGATAGATAGATAAATAGATAGATGATAGATAGATAACTCAGCCATAAGAAAGAATGAAATCTTGCCATTTGCAATGACATGGATGGAGCTAGAGAGTATTATTCTATGTGAAATAATTAGTCAGACAAAGACAAATACCATATGATTTCACCTATATGTGGAATTTAAGGAACAAAACAGATGAACAGAGGGGGGGAAAGAGAGAGGCAAAATATAAAGTTGACTCTTTTAACTATAGAGGACAAACTGAGGGTTGCTGGAGGAGAAGTGGGTGATGGGTATTAAGGAGGGCACTTGTGATGAGCATTGGGTGTTGTATTTAAGTGATGAATTCCTGAGTCCTATTTATTCATGAAGCTAATATTACACAGTATGTTAACTAACTGGAATTTAAATAAAAGCTTGGAAGAAAAAAAACTTAGAATTTCTTTAAAAAAAAAGATAGAAAGTTATTCAAGCTCAAGTGAGGACAGCAGCCCAGAATACACAGTCTTAATATGGAAGAAAGTGCTCCAGAAAAGGAGTATTTAATACAGGGTTATATATAGCTTTTTGTTACATTAAGTCACAAATCATCATGATGAAGGACATTTCAGAAGGTTACAAATGTTATCTTATGCTTTTAGTATATGCAAGGTTGCAGATTTCAGAGCTATGGAAATGGAACTTAGAAAATTTTTACTCTTATCTTTAGTTTGAAATGTTTTTTTTTTTGTTATTTGCTACAAAGTAGATGTACAGTCTGTGCTCAGCACAGATATAGAGCCCACACTTTGAAGTTTGGTGAAGTCATTCTGACCCTGATAAAAGTATAGCTTCCCTGGGAGCCCAGGAGCAAGATCCACAAACATTAAAAATTGAACATTTCCTTTATAACTAGACAAGAAAGAACAAACAAAATCCAAAACCAGCAGAAGTAAGGAAATAATAAAGATGAAAGCAGAAATAGATAGTATAGAAACTAAAAAAAAAAATCAGTAGAACAGATCAGTGAAACCAGGAGCTAGTTCCTTGAAAAGATCAACAAAATTGATAAACCTTTAGCCAGATGAGACAGAGAGAGAGAAGGGAGAAAGAGAGAACTACAGGTCAATCAATATTCCTGATAAACATGGGACGCCTGGGTGACTCAGTGGTTGAGCATCTGCCCTCGGCCCAGGGTGTGATCCTGGAGTCCTGGGATGGGGTCCTGTCTTGGGCTCCCCGCGTGAAGCCTGCCTCTCTCTCTATGTCTCTCTCATGAATAAATAAATAAAATATTTTAAAAATATATTCCGGATGAACATACATGCAAAAATGCTCAACAAAATATCAGCAAAGCAAATCCAACAATGTTTTAGAAATCATTTACCACAATCAAGTCGGATTTATTCCCAGAAAGCAAGGGTGGTTCTATATTCAAAAATCGGTCAACATCATATATCACATCAGTAATACAAAGGATCAATAAGACATATGATCATTTCAATAGATGCAGAAAAAGCGTTGGACAAAGTACAACATCTAGTCATGATAAAAGCCTTCAACAAAGTAGGTTTAGAGGAAATATATTTCAGCATAATAGAAGCCACATTTGAAAAACCCACAGCCAACATCATACTCACTGGGAAGAAACTGAGAGCTTTCTTCCTAAGGTCAGTAACAAAATAAGGATGTGCTCTTTCACCACTTTTATTCAACATATTACTGATTCCCTAGCTACAGCAGTTAAACAACAAAAAGAAATAAAAGGCTTCCAAATAGATAAGGAAGAAGTTAAACTTTCCCTATTTTTAGATAACATGATACTCTATATAGAAAACCTGAAATCCACCAAATACCTGCTAGAACTTATAAATGAATTCAGTGAAGTTGCAAAATGTAAAATCAATGTGCAGAAATCTGTTATTATTTTTATATACTAATAATGAAGAGGCAGAAAGAGAAATTTTTAAAAATCCTATTTATAATTGTACCAAAATTAGATAGATAGGAGTAAACCTAACCAAAGAGGTGAAAGACCTGTACTTTCAAAACTATAAAACACCAATGAAAGAAATTGAAGATGACACAAGGAAATGCAAAAACATTCCATGCTCATGGGTTGGAAGAATGACTATTGTTAAAATGTCTCTACTACCCAAAGCAATCTACATATTTAATGCAATCCATATGAAAATCCAATAGCATTTTTCTTTCAACTAGAAAAAAAGCCTGAAGTATATATGGAACCAAAAAAGACCTCAAATAGCTAAAGCAATTTTGAACAAACAAAGCAAAGCTGGAGTTATCACAATTCCAGACTACACATTATACCACAACATGATAGTAAGCAAAATAGTGTGGCACTATCACAAACATAGACACATTGATCAATGGAACAGACTAGAAAACCCAGAAATAAGCCCATAATGATATGTTCAGTTAACCTTTACAAAGCAGGAAAGAATATCTAATGGGAAAAAGTCTCTTAAACAAATGGTTTTGGGAAAACTGGTCAACTACATGCAAAACAATGAAACTAGACCACTTTCTACACCATACACACAAAAAAACAAATTAAAAATGGATTAAGGGCGGGGGGTGGGAGTGACTGGGTGGCGGGCACTGAGGGGGGCACTTGACGGGATGAGCACTGGGTGTTATTCTGTATGTTGACAAATTGAACACCAATAAAAATAAATTTATTATTTTAAAGAAAAGGACCTAAATGTGTAACAGGAATCCATCAAAGTCCTAGAGGCAGGCAGTAATGTCCCCAACATCAGCCATAGTAACATTTTTCTAAGTATGTCTCCTGAGGCAAGGGAAACAAAGCAAAAATAAACTATTGGGACTATACCAAAATAAAAAGCTTCTGCACAGCTAAGAAAATAGTCAACAAAATAAAAGGCAACCTACTGAATGGAAGAAGATATTTGCAAATGACATATCTGATAAAGGGTTAATGTCCAAATTATATAAAAAACTGATACAACTCATCACCTCAAAAACCAAATAATTCAATTTAAAAATGGGCAGAATACATGAACAGATGTTTCTGCAGAGAAGACATACAGATGGCCAATGGACAAATGAGAGGATGCTCAACATCACTTATCCTCAGGGAAATGTAAATCATAACTACAGGGATCCCTGGGTGGCGCAGCGGTTTGGCGCCTGCCTTTGGCCTAGGGCGCGATCCTGGAACCCAGGATCGAATCCCACATCGGGCTTCCAGTGCATGGAGCCTGCTTCTCCCTCTGCCTGTGTCTCTGCCTCTCTCTCTCTCTCTCTCTGTGACTATCATAAATAAATAAAAATTAAAAAAAAAATCATAACTACAATGAGATGCCATCTCACTTCTATCAGAATGGCTAAAATAACACAAGAAACAACAGGTGCTGGCTAGGATGCTGAGAAAAAGTAACCCTCTTGCACTTTTGGTGGGAATGTGAACTGGTGCAGCCACTGTGGAAGCAGTATGGAGGTTCCTCAAAAATTTAAAATTGAACTACCCTATGATCCAGTAATCACACTACCAGGTATTTGCCCAGAAATTCTAAAAACATTAATTCAAAAGGATACATGCACCCCCTACATTTATAGTAGCATTATTTACAATAGCCAAGATATGGAAGCATCCCAAATGTCCATCAGTAGATGAATGGATATGAGACACCTGGGTGGCTCAGCGGTTAAGCGTCTGCCTTCAGCTCAGCATGTAATCCTGGAGTCCCAGGATCGAGTTTCCACATCAGGCTCCCTGTATGGAGCCTGCTTCTCCCTCTGCCTATGTCTCTGCCTCTCTCTCTCTGTGTGTCTCTCAGGAATAAATAAATAAAATCTTAAAAAAATAGATGAATGAATAGAGAATATGTGGTGTATAATACACACAGATACACAGACACACACTGGAATATTATTTATCTGTAAAAATAATGAAATTTTGTCACTTAAAAAACATGGATAGAGATGGAGGATACAATGCTAAGCAAAATACAATATTTCACTCATATATGAAATTTAAGAAACAAAACAAATGAGCAATAGAAAAAAAAATAAAGGAGAGAGATAAACTGAAAAACAGACTCTTACCTATAGAGAACAAATTGATGGTTACCGAAGGAGAGAGGTGGGTGGGTGGATTGGTTGAAATAGGTGTGGGGATTAGGAAGTACACTTGTGATGAGCACTGGGTCACCAACTGGAATTGTTGAATTGCTATACTGTACACCTGAAACTAATACAATGCTATATATTAACCAACTGGAATTAAAATAAAAACTTAAAAAAATAAAAATAAAATCCAATGCCAAAATTTTATTACTGTAGTGTCTTCACTTTTGTCAAGAGCAGTGTTCCGTCATGACTCTTCTTTTATGGGATTTCATTACAATTCCTACGTATTTTTTCTATACAAATGTTTAAAGTTTGTCTACTTCCCAAATAATTCCTCTATTTTATTATTAAACCATGAATCGATTTAGGAAAATTGACATTGTTACCCATATTAGGAGAGGATCTGTTTTTTTCATTTCTCCAAAACTTCTTTTGGAATTCTCAGTAGACTTTTTTTTTCTCTCCATTTTTCCTGTGCTCATAGCAAGATGGATTCTGGATATACTCTGAGTATTGTAACAACCACCTGGATGCCTGCATGGAACTCTCCAAACTTATGAAGGACAGCCGCTACCAGCACTTCTTTGAGGCCTGTCGCCTCTTGCAGCAAATGATTGACATTGCTATCGATGGTTTCCTTTTGACTCCAGTACAGAAGATCTGCAAATATCCCTTACAACTGGCTGAACTCCTCAAGTATACTGCCCAGGACCATAGGTAAAAGATAGAGGGAAACAGGAGTTAGAACCTCATCTACATGTTGGTCTTTATTAAAGATATATGTCCTTTAGCCTTTTCTGAGCCTCTGTTAACTTATCTGCACAATGGGATGGTGATATATTTTTGATTACCTCACAAGGTTATTGTGTGTATAAAGCAAAGGAATGCTTGTGAGAGTTTCTTATAAAGCTGGGCATCACTATGCACAAAAAGTCACTATGCAACATCATTACTGCACAACTTACACCCTGCCTTCAGGGAGCTTAACTGGGTCCTTAGTTCTGAGTTTAGCTAAGTGAAACAATCCAGATGGAGTAATTTTTCAGCTGTCTATTCTGCACTGTTTGATAGATTCAATATCCTGATAACAGCCTACATAACTTGTATTTACCTTAGAATTTTTCTGCAAGGCTATAGCCCTGTTATTCTTCAGTCTTCTCCACCCTCCTCTGCATCATCCCAAATGTACCTTCCCTTTATACTCAAAGCATGACTAGGGAATAAACAGACTTGAAACTTCTCCTGGAATTTTTTTAAATTGTTCAGTATTTTTATGAAAACCAACCCAAAAATGGTCAAGAAGGTTATCTCTCTCTGAATGGAAATGATCTACCAGGAAATGAGTCTACCAGTAAGGCATATACTGAGAATCATCTCCAACAATAAGTGAACCACCTCCCACTCTTTCACATGCTTTACTTTATGAGCTAGAACCCTCATCATTTTTATTTTTTTAAAGATTTTTATTTATTTATTCATGAGAGACACAGAGAGTTCTGCCTCTATTTCCCTCATCATTTTTATAGCCTTCTTTAATTAGTATTAAATCCCTGATCTTAGACTTACTAGTTCAGCTCTCTTCCTGATTGAACCTTCCAAGAAGAAAGAAGACCTTTGTCCAGTTTCCCTTAAGCTTTCTGCCTAATTCTCATTAGGCCCACTTCCTACTTTCACTTGGCTCCATTGTCTGGTTTCCTCAGAGCTGACTTCCAGACCTAGTTGTGTAAGGCCAATTGTATTAGCCAGTTTGTTTTGTTTATGCTAATCTCAAGGCCAATCCCTGAGTTCATTTTTAAGTTGATGCTGTTTCTTTAGCAAATCATGGTTATGTGCTTCAGTAGTTCCAGAGCCTTGGGCAAATTTCTGATTTGAATCCAAATGTGGTAGCACTTGATTCTCCTTTTGTGTAATACCACCAGTGGTAGCTCTGCCTGCCATGCTGTGTTGGGTATGAAGGAGGGAGGTAGTGAAGGCCCCACAAAAGGGGATTCTGTTCCCTCCTCTCTGAGTCTGGGCAATGCTGGGCATACTCATTGGACATGAAATTTGGAGGCGACTAAATGTTATTTTAGAAGACTTAATACAGGGGCACCTGAGTGGTGATTCAGTGGTGAAGCGTCTGCCTTCAGCTCAAGTCATGATCCTAGAACCCTGGGATCGAGCCCTACATCAGGCTCCCTGAGCCTGCTTCTCCTTCTCCCTCTGCCTGCCACTCCCCTTGCTTGTGAACACTCTCTCTGCCAAATAAGTAAATAAAATCTTTTTAAAAAAGATTTTATTTTTATTTGTTCATTAGAGACACACATAGAGAGAGAGGCAGAAACATAGGTAGAGGGAGAAGCAGGCTCCATGCAGGGAACCTGATGTGGGACTCAATCCTGGGACTTCAGGATCACATCCTGGACTGAAGGCAGGTGCTAAACCACGGAGCCATCCAGGGATCTCTAAATAAAATCTTTTTTTTATTTTTTTTTTTTTATTTTTTTTTTTTTTTTATTTTTTTTTTTTTTAAATCTTTTTTTTAAAAGAAGACTTAATACAGACCATTGCTAGAACTGAGCCCCAAATTTTCTAAGGATACAGTTTCTTGTGAGATCTAATAGGACAATGAAGAACTTCCACTAAAAATAGAATATTTTAAAAACAAAGATGGAAAATATTTATGGCACTTAAAATGGAAAGCCCTTAAAGGAAAGTCTTTGAGTCAGACTTCCTCATTTTATGGCGAGAAAGACTGAGAGGCAGAAAGCAAGTCTGTGTGACAAAGCAGGGATGCAAAGTGTGGACAGTGGCCTGTGAACCTAGCTTTGTAAAAAGCCATCCAGGGAATTTTCATGCCCAAGAAGGTTTATGAACCATTGTACTAACCAGTCTGTAAGGCCTCTTCCAGTTCTGCCAGCCCATGATGTCATGAGCCTAAATGACCTCCACGGTTATACTTCATGGTGCTAAGTGACCAGAAGTGATCACGATTATACCTAAATCTCAGAGTAGCAACCTTCTGATCAATGGTTTTTAAATCAGGATATCCAAAGAATGGTTCTCAATTTTTTTTTATATTACAGCTCATCTCTCACCTACTCCTGAGTATCTATTCATGGAACCTAGCAGGAGGCTCTAAAAATCATACTTGTGGGCTGATTATATTAATAGGTAAATTATATATTATACAATTGCTTTTAAGAGCCCCAGAAAGACCATTTTCAAAGCATAGCCCAAAACTATGTGTTTCTTTTTTTAAAATTTAAATTCAATTTACCAACATATAGTACATTATTACTTTCAGATATAGTTTTCAATAATTCATCAGTTGTTTATAACACCTAGTGCTAATCCTATCACTATGTGATTTTCTTAAGCTAAAGCAACCCCAGGACTTTATTGGGTTTAGTTGGAGCCGGTAAGATAAGATATCTACCTGTGATTTGCCATCTCTGTGGTCCTTCATGCTGTGATTGGAACTGCTGCCTCAAGGTCTTCTTGTGCTCTGGGTCCCTGGTGCCCTCTCTTTCTACCACCTGGGCTCCAGAGACCTGAGAGAGTGGTTCAGGCATTAGCAGGATACATGAATACCTGTCCTCCAGGCCATGGGGCACCTCTTTTGACAGGCCTCAGGGAGCTATATTAAGATGACAGCTCCTGCGATGCATGTCAGAGTAGCTTGGATTTGAAGTCATTTAGAGGCTGCTGCCATTCTGAAGGCTTAGATAGATGTTCGGACAAGTAAGTCTGAAATGCAAGCAGTCAGAGTGGCGTCTAAGGGAGAAGATTAGATGGATGGAGAATAATAAATGGATAATAATACTGCCTTTGCTTACAGAAGGGTGATGTGTCCCCACCCTACCTTCCAACCTTTCTTAAGCTGACAGGAAGGAAGACTCTATCTGAGAAGGAGGGTAGCTGACATATCTGGAACAAGACAGTCTTGGCTCAGTAGATCTTATCAAGGGGCTGGGCTCAGACCCCATCTGAAGGCCTGGGGGCTCTGAGCAGGGTTTAGGTGAGACCACAACTATTCACTTCTCTCACCCACCCTTTTTTTTGTACATGTTTTTATTGGAGTTCGATTTGCCAACATATAGCATAACACCCAGTGCTCATCCTGTCAAGTGCCCCCCTCAGTGCCCATCACCCAGTCACCCCATCCCCCTGCCCACCTCCCTTTCCACTACCCCTTGTTCGTTTCCCAGAGTTAGGAGTCTCCTATTCTGTCACCCTCACTGATATTTCCCACTCATTTTCTCTCCTTTCCCCTTTATTCCCTTTCACTATTTTTTATATTCCCCAAAAGAGTGAAGCCATATAATGATTGTCCTTCTTCAATTGACTTACTTCACTCAGCATAATACCCTCCAGTTCCATCCATGTTGAAGCAAATGGTGGGTATTCGTTGTTTCTAAAGGCTGAGTAATATTCCATTGTATACATATACCACATCTTCTTTATACATTCATCTTTTGATGGACACCAAGGCTCCTTCCACAGTTTGGCTATTGTGGACATTGCTGCTATAAACATTGGGGTGCAGGTGTCTTGGCTTTTCACTGCATCTAGACAGCAAATTTTAAAGAGACTTAGGAAGCATTAGTCAACCATGAGTTCAACATAAGTCAGAAGTTGGATCCAGAAGAAAAACTTGTAATAGCTAACATTTATTAAGGCTAAGAATAAATAAATCAGAATAAATAAATAAGAGGTTTTTTTTAAACAAAGTTGTCTCGAGACAGAATAAAATTGTTAGGATATATAGTGAGTGTCACTGGAGGTGATAAAATTTAGTTATATTTGAAGACTGATCTGGCAAGTGTTTAGAGAACACAAGGAGGCCAACTAAGAGGAGGTGCTACATGGTGTCTGACCTGTCAGTTAGAACTAACTTCCCTGTCCCTATGATTGGTCAACAAAACTATACTTCAATGTATTAGGAAAGAAAAAGACAGTTGCCATTTATCTTTTTTTTTTTTCATCCTTTCTTCTTTCTAATTCATGCTGGGACAGTGACCAATTTATTAACCACTAAGCCTGTTCAACTTTTCTAAGGAAAGGTTAGTTAAGAATGAATCATAATTCATTCTCTTGGCCTCTTGGTCTATTGTAGCTCCACTAAATGACTGGGATCTCACTTTTAATCTGCCTTTCAGAGGAACCATTTGATTGGAAATCAGATCAGATAAGCAGAAAAAACTGAGCAAGATGGTATAACCTTCAACAAGTAGGGAATCCAAAGTCCCAGGAAACTGCCTAAAATTTGCACTTCCGGGACTAGATGTTTTGAGAGGCAAACTATGTGGTGTCTATACTAGAGAAATGTTTGATTTGTATTGATAATACTACTAACATTTACTATAGGCCAAGAGTAAAACAGTTTATGTGGATGATTATACCCTCAACAAACCTCCTATAATTTTCCTCATTTCACATATGAAGAAACTGAGTCATTGAGAGAATCAGTGAGACTTACCCAAGGCCACTAATCAGTGACAAAACTAGGGTTTGAGCCCAAAGAGTGTGGATCCAGAATCTGTTCTTAACCACTGTATTATATCCTATCTCTATATCATACTGGAGATAAGGAGTGGATATTATTTCACAGTGACTTTGGGCAGAGTTATCTAGAAATAAATGGTAGAAGGCATGGTAAGGCTCTGGACCATGCCATGTAGAAGGTTCCCTTCTTGATTACTGGCTGGTTGTATCAGATTGGACGCAAAAATAATGCTATAAAAAAACATAAGGGTCTATTTCCATTTCACATGAAAAAAAGTCTGTAGTTGGGCAGTCTATATCTGCTATAGTAGTTCTATGGTCATCAGAGAGTTGGGCTCCTTCCAATTTTCTGTTATCCTATCCCAAGGAGTAGGGACCTTTTTCTTATGGTCCAAGATGGCTGCTAGAACTTCAACCATTACATCTACGTTCCAGGCATCAGGATTGAGTAAGGGCCAAAGAAGCATATGCTACCTTCCTTAAAGGAGGTTTCTGAAAATCTCTGCTCAAAATTTCTATTTACATGTCACATAGGCACATAATCACATAGGCATTCCTTAATGTAAAGGAAGATAGGAAATATAATCTTTTACTCCATGTGGTATGGGTTACACCTGAAAATCAGGGCTCTGTTACTATGTAGGAAGAGAAGAATGGATGCTATGGTTGGCATCCAACACATTGTTTTTCTAACATATTGATTCATCCAACTTGTACTTTTGTGTCTTCACAGTGACTACAGATATGTGGCAGCTGCTCTGGCTGTCATGAGAAATGTGACTCAGCAGATCAATGAACGCAAGCGGCGTTTGGAGAATATTGATAAGATTGCCCAGTGGCAGGCATCTGTCCTAGACTGGGAGGTAGGATCCTTACCAACAGGGGTACTGGGAAGTCTGAATAACTTAGCTAGAATATCACATCTTAGCCAAAAATTGAACTGAAAGAGCAGCAGAAAGGATGTAGATTAGAGCCAAGGCAAAACTTTCTACTAATGGGTGGCATTGTGTACTTGAATAGCTTTCTAAGAAGGTTAGAGAAATCTTTGAGGCAACACTTCATTAAAAAAAAAGGTTCATCTCTCTGGATGATGCCAGGAAAAAAATGGATTGACTCAATAGACTTTCAAGCCTCTTTCCATTCCTGGAGTTTTATCACCATTAGATGAACACTTGAATAAGAAATAGTATATACTAATTCACTCCCAGACACAGAATATAAAGTTGGTTCTATGGTGCAGGCCAACCAACATACTTCTTTTTACATTGGTAAGATTACCCTGACACATTTACTAGGTCTACCCAAGCTTGCACACTTGAGGTCAAAGTCATCACTCCTTCCTAATCAAAAGACTAAATTCTGCTTTTTATCATCTGCTTATAAAAATAATTCCTGACAGCCTCCTATTTCATTGGAAACAGCCATGACTTCTCTGAACTCAGAAAGTGTTTAGTGAGTAAAGTCACTAAAGTGTTCCTTTCCTAAGATACTCACTTGCAGAGGATATATACAACCTAACAAATAAATATAGCTATTGCTTCTGTAATGCCACTACTCTGTTGAGGTTCTTGGGTTTCTGTTCGATAGAAATAGCTGTGAATTACAAGGCCCCACAGGTATATGTGTTGAGTACACCATTTAGCATTTGTTTCTTGTGCCCACCAAGAGAAGCAGGGGTCACAGTATTTCACATTTATCTCTCAGACCCACATAGTGAAATCTGACAGTGTACAGGCTAACATAACCAAGATGAGAAAGGCTGATCATGCTACCAGGGAGAGTATGGCAACTTTTAAGCTTCATAGTCACAGTGTAGAAGTTGAGCCAGTTCTCTATTTCACTTATCTCAACTTAGGTATCATTCCCTGTGATTGAGAGGTAGTATCTCCCTAATATTTCAAGCAGTTTAGCACATTCTTTTTTTAAGATTGTATTTATTTATTCATGAGAGACACACACAGAGAGAGACAGAGACATAGGCAGAGGGAGAAGCAGGCTCACTTTGGGGGACTGATGCAGGACTCTATCTGGGATCACAACCTGAGCCAAAGGCAGATGCTCAACCCCTAAACCACCTGCGCATCCCAGTTTAGCACATTCTAAAAAGATTAAGCACCATTCTTCTTTTAAAGATTTTATTTATTTATTCATGAGAGACAGAGAGAGAGAGAGAGAGAGAGAGAGGCAGAAACACAGGCATAGGGAGAAGCAGGCTCCACGCAGGGAGCCCAATGTGGGATTTGATCCCGGGTCCCCAGGATCAAGCCCTGGGCCAAAGGCGGCACTAAACTGCTGAGCCACCTGGGATGCCCAGCACCATTCTTGCAAACAGCTATTTTACCAAAATCTAGAAAAAAATCATCTTTCCTTGTTTCTACTACTTCTAATCTTTCTTAATGTAAATGACTGGAAAAGACCAAAATTCTGAGTTTTTGCTATACTTTTTAGTCTTATTTGAAGGATAATGTCCCCATAAGAAAACAGCAGTGATTGTTTGAGATGAAGAGAGAAGAATGCATCTATATTAAGAGATTCTGTTGCTCATAAGAGGAAACCAACACTGGCCCAAACTTATTAGGGAATCATGGTTCCTCCTTCCCTTGTGTCTGGCTTACTTTGGCTAGTTGCCTGATCAGAAGCAGAAGGCTAGACCAAATCACCTCTAGCAAGCCCATCAATTCTAAGGCACTCTGAAATTGTGGCTGATTAGCAGGCCCCTTTCTCTCTACCCCTGCAGGGTTCTCTGTAAAAGGAGGTACCCAGCAGTAGTTGTCTTCATATTCCCTGGAACATCTTTCCTCTTCTCAATGCCTAGATCTTCTAATTCCTCTATATCCTCTGGGCTTCCAGTCATTGAAGCTGGAGTCATAGAGGACCAACAACTTTGAAATTCCTTGGCCTATCCAGGGAGTCTCATTAATACCAAACTCGAAAGCACTGAACTATGATTTAAAGACTCAGCACCTAAAACGGAATTTCAAGTATGTTTTTCTGGACATGGGGAGGTAGGAAACAAAAAGGAAATTTTGAGCCAGGATTGATGGGAGAACAGTTACTCTCTGCCTCCTTTGTTAGCATGATTGATTGGTCTTCTAATCTCAACCAAGCCCATATGTACAACTCTGACACCTTGCTGCTTGGTGAAGCCCTTCTTTGTCTAGTTTGGTAAGAAGAAAAATTCCTCATGGTTCCTTTTTCAGACTCTGGGGTCACTGTGGAACTTACTAGCTCTAGAAGAGTTGTCTTCTTGGAAGCTTTTCTCCAGCGAATCCTGATGGGTACATTTCAGAGGACAAACCTAAAGTGTCATGTTTGTCATATCTAGTCTTCAAGACTTCTAGAATGTCAGTCACCAGGGCTTTTAAGGGACTACACTTCCCATCAACAATTCTGGCCATGGTCATGCAAATGTGCATGTATACACCTGCGTGCACGTGTGCGCACGTACACACACACATACTCATTATAATGATAGTGAAAGTCTGAGAAGTTTATTCCTTACCAAGACCATAAAGCTAAAATTTTAATCTGATTTCCAGGTTCTCTCTGTGGTATTCTTTTCACTGCTGCACAACATCTTCTTTAAACCTTCTGCTTCCCACAGCCCATTTTCTTTTCTTTGTGATACTACAGGGACTTGTTTTGGCAGTAAAGGCAGTAAAGTCCATATCTAAGCAAGGCAGCAAGACTTCCTTTGGGGGAATATCCAAATCCTAGTATGACTAGAGGTTGTTGAATGCTAGAGGACCACCCCCCAGAAGGCAATAGGATATGTCCACTCCATGGCTTGCTAGCTATTGACGTAAGTGGCCAAACCTCACTGGTTCCCTGGTATAGGTTCTCTGTATGTTCTACCTGTCCAAGTAGTTGCACAAGCAGAGAGAGGTCCTTCCGGCTTGCTGAGGGCTGCTTTGGACAAGCCTTGCAAATCAAGAAAAATGATTTCTTTCCCTCCCCTAGATGTTTGAACAAATACGGTGGTTTTCAAAGCATCTACATAATAATTTAAGCTTAATTTGTCAAACTAAAAAGAAGAATCATAGGGGAAATCTTCAGAGCTTAATCTCCTTTGAAAAGGAATTGTGAAAGATGGTTGAGGGTTGATAGCATACAGGTAATTGGTACCTACTCAATAATTCAGAACATCTTGCTAGAGAGTAGGAAGCCTTGTATTATATTCAGACCTGACCATGCCTCAATTAATTCCATAAATATTCAGGGATTTTTTTTTTCAACTCCAGTTATCATCCCTGTTCCCTGCCCCCCTATGAGGACTGGACTTCATGAAGTACCTCCTCTGTCCTACCTCCTAGGATTCCTAAAAAAATACATGGATGAGTGAAAGTATCACCCACACCTCTAAGTAATAATCAATACATTAGAGCATCTTAGTGGAACAATAGGGAGAAGAGCCTGTTCCCATGGACTATAATTTCAGGGAAATTTATATTTCTAATTTCTCTGATGCTGATGTTTGATTGAGCTATCACATTGCTGCCCTTCACACTCACTAGATCCACTTGAAAGAAAGGGATAAGGACTATATACCTGGCAGCTTCCTTTTAACCTTTTTTTCCCCTGGAGATTTTTATCAGGAGCCCAAATTTGCTCCTCATGTTTAAGAATTTGACTATATATGATTGTGGTGGTACCCCTCCCATAACAGCCTGCTTGTGTAATACCCAAAAACCTGCAAAAGCATCTATTTAAGAGCTAAAGTACCGTACCTTCCCTTCCCTTCCTTCCCTTCCCTTCCCTTCCCTTCCCTTCCCTTCCCTTCCCTTCCTTCTTCCCCTTCCCTTTCCCCTTCCCCTTCCTCTATTCCTTCCCTTCTTAGTGGAGTTATGTGTGCCAAGTACTTAAAATAAGAATGTTCCTGACTGGTACAGTGGTTATAACTTTAAAAGTTATCCTAAAAGCCAAGTTTCTTTGGCATTGGCCTGTTTTTATGGCTTTTATTCACTTTATACATATTCAAAATGGACTGTGGCACATATTTCTGTCCTGCCTCAGGGTGGGACATGGCAGACTGGTACCATTCTCAGCTTCCCATGCGTCTAACAGGAAAGCCCACACAAATTCCTCACCCTGAGAGCTTACGCTCCCAGAAGTTCTGTGTTAGTATGTGGGCCCCGCAGGAATGAATGGTTACTCAAGTTCCAAGGTACCCCTGAAATGGAGTCTGAAGTCACAGTAGTATCTCTGAGCTTTCTTTTTGAGGTTATATTATTAAAAAAATATTTCTACTGAGCTCCCCTTTTCCTTCTCACCCCATAGACTGCAAAAAGTGGTATTCTCAAGAATGCCATTTCCAGCTACCCCTCTCTTTGGCCCATTGCCATGTCTAGGCTGTTGTGATTATTTCTAGGAAGATGCAGGGATCTCCATCTCTCATCTTGACTTGAAACTTTTGGGTACAAGGCCGAGATATTAACATGGAGTATCAGGGCTAGGACCTTGGAGATCATCCTCATATACCACATTTAACATCTGGAAAAACTGGAAAAGTTTGGTAGAGGCAAGATGGTGGAAGAGTAGGGTCCCCAAGTCACCTATTCCCACCAACTTTCCTAGATAACTTTCAAATCATCCTGAAAACCTATGAATTCGGTCTGAGATTTAAAGAGAGAACAGCTGGAATGCTACAGTGAGAAGAATTTGCGCTTCTATCAAAGTAGGAAGACGGAAAAAAAATAAAGAAATAAAAACGCATCCAAGGGGGAGGGGCCCCATGAGGATCCGGGCTAAGGCTGGGGGCAGGTGCCCCCAGGACAGGAAAGCCCAGGCCTGGAGAAGCAGGAGCTTTACAAATCTTCCCGGATGGAAAGGCACCTGTAGGGAGCTCAGGCAGGATCCCAGGAGAGGCAGGGATGCCCTCAGGCTCCCAGGGGCACTAACAGTGGAACTGTGCCCCAGGGGAGAGCGTACCACACAGTGCGGGCCTAGCACCCTAAAGGGCTGGAGCCCACACCCGGCAGGCCCCGGGAGCAGCTCAGGTGGCAGCTCAGGCGGCAGCTACATGGAGGGGGCTGCCGGCCCCCCAGAGGACGATTACAGTGGTGCAGGCCCCAGAGCCCAGGGTGCCGGGGACACAACCCAGGATCCGGCGCTCCCCCCGGGACAGGCAGAGAGCAGGAGGACACAGGACAGCAAGGGCGCTCCTGCTGCCGAGCAGCCCCTACCTGTGCAGATCGGCGCTCCCTGCCCCCGAAGCATCCAGGCCCCTGCGGACTGACAGCTCTGGTAGTTGCTATGGGAGCTGACTCTAGAGTTGGAGAGCTGGCCGCCACCACTGTTGTTCCTCCTAGTGTCAACTTGTACCTGGGACTGAGCAGGGGACTCAGGAAAAACAGCTCCCACTGAGCCCTGCCCCTGGCAGGGGGCTGGGCAGCTCCCCCAGCTACACACACCTGAGAATCAACACAGCAGGCCCCACCCCCAGAGCACCAGCTAGAAGGACAGGATAAAAGCAAGTTATTGACCAAGCAGTGCAGGAAAGTTCCAGGGGAAATCAAGGGATTTACAGTATATAGAATCAGAGGATAACCCCCTTGTTTCTTGTTTTCTATTTGTTCCCCCCTTTCTTCTTTTTTCCCCTTTTTTCTGTCTTTTTCTCCTTTTTCCAGTACAACTTGTTTTTCACCATTCTACACTAAGCAAAATGACTAGAAGGAAACACCACAAAAGAAAGAATCAGAAACAGTACTCTCTCCCACAGAGTTACAAAATTTGGATTTCACTTCAATGTCAGAAAGCCAATTCAGAAGCACTATTATAAAGCTACTGGTGGCACTAGAAAAAAGCAAAATGGATTCAAGAGACTTCATGACTGCAGAATTTAGATCTAATTAGGCCGATATTAAAAATCAACTAAATGAGATACAATCCAAATGGGAGGTCCTAATGATGAGGGTTAATGAGGTAGAAGAAGGAGTGAGTGACATAGAATACAAGTTGATAGCAAGGAAGGAAACTAAGGAAAAAAGAGAAAAACAATTAAAAGATCATGAGGATAGGATAAGGGAAATAAAGGACAGCCTGAGAAGGAAAAATCTGCATTTAATTGGGGTTCCTGAGGGTGCCGAAAGGGACAGAGGTCCAGAAACTGTATTTGAACAAACTGTAGCTGAGAACTTCCCTAACTTGGGAAGGAAAACAGGCATTCAAATCCAGGAGCCAGACCCCCCCCCCCCAACATCAATAAAAACCGCTCAACACCTCGACATTTAATAGTGAAATTTGCAAATTCCAAAGATAAAGAGAAGATCCTTAAAGCAGCAAGAGACAAGAGATCCCTAACATTTATGGGGAGAAGTATCAGAATAACAGCAGACCTCTCCACACAGACCAGGCAGGCCAGAAAGGGCTGGCAGGATATATTCAGGGTCCTATATGAGAAGAACATGCAGCCAAAAATACTTTATCCAGCAAGGCTCTCATTCAGAATAGGAGAGATAAAGAACTTCCAAGATAGGCAGAAACTGCAAGAATATGTGACCACCAAACCGGCTCTGCAAGAAATATTAAGGTGGACCCTGTAAAAGAAAGAAGAAGTCCAAGGAAACAATCCACAAAAACAGGGACTGAATAGGTATCATGATGACACTAAACTCATATCTTTCAATAGTAACTCTGAACGTGAATGGGCTTTATGATCCCATCAAAAGGTGTAGGGTTTCAGACTGGATAAAAAATCAAGACCCATCTATTTGCTGTCTACAAGAGACTCATTTTAGACATAAGGACACCTACAGCCTGAAAATAAAAGGTTGGAGAACCATTTACCCTTCAAATGGTCCTCAAAAGAAAGCAGGGGTAGCCATCCTTATACCAGATAAATTAAAGTTTATCCCAAAGACTGTAGTAAGAGATGAAGAGGGACACTATATAATACTTAAATGATCTATCTAACAAGAGGACCTAACAATCATCAATATTTATGCCCCGAATGTGGGAGTTGCCAAGGATATCAATCAATTAATAAGACATACTTAGATAATAATACACTTCTACTTGGTGACTTGAATATAGTACTTTCTACAATTGACAGGACTTCTAAGCACAACATCTTCAAAGAAACAAGAGCTTTAAATGATACACTGGACCAGATGGATTTCACATATATTACAGAACTTTACATCCAAATGCAACTGAATACACATTCTTCTCAAGTGCATATGGAACTTTCTCCAGAATAGACCACATACTGGGTCACAAATCAGCTCTAAACCAATACCAAATATTGGGATGGTCCCCTGCATGTTTTCAGACCATATGCTTTGAAAGTAGAATTCAATCAGAAGAAGAAGTTTGGAAGAATTTCAAACACGTGGGGGTTAAGGACCATCCTGCTCAAAGACGAAAGGGTAGACCAGGAAATTAGGGAAGAATTAAAAAGACTCATGTAAACTAATGAGAATGAAGATACAACTGTTCAAAATCTGTGGCATACAGCAAAAGCAGTCCTGAGGGAGAAATACATCACAATACAAGCATCAAAAAACTGGAAAGAACTCAAATACAAAAGCTAAACTTGCACCTAAAGGACCGGGGAAAAAAACAGCAAATAGATCCTACACCCAGCAGAAGAAGAGTTAATAAAGATTTGAGCAGAACTCAATGAAATAGAGACCAGAAGAACTGTGGAACAGATTAAGAAAACCAGCAGTTGGTTCTTTGAAAGAATTAATAAGATAGATAAACCATTAGCCAGAATTATTAAAAGGAAGACAGAAAAGACTCAAATTAATAAAATCATGAATGAGAAAGGAGAGATCACCATCAATAGCAAGGAAATACAAACAATCTTAAAAACTTATAATGAGCAGCTATACGCCAATAAATTAGGCAATCTAGAAGAAATAGACGCATTTCTGGAAAACCACAAACTACCAAAACTGGAACTGGAAGAAATAGAAAATCTGAACAGGCCAATAATCAGGGAGGAAATTGAAGCAGTCATCAAAAAACTCCAAGACACAAAAGTACAGGGCCAGATGGCTTCCCAGGGGAATTGTTTCAAACGTTTAAAGAAGAAATCATACCTATTCTACTAAAGCTGTTCAGAAAGATAGAAAGAGATGGAGTACTTCCAAACTGGTTCTATGAGGCCAGCATCACCTTCATTGCAAAACCAAAGACCCCACCAAAAAGGAGAATTATAGACCAGTATCCCTGATGAACACAGATGCAAAAATTCTCAACAAACACTAGCCAATAGGATCCAACAGTATGTTAAGAAGATTATTCATCATGCCCATGTGGGAAATATTCCCGGGATGCAAGGCTGGTTCAACACTTGTAAAGCAATCAATGTGATTGATCATATCAGCAAGAGAAAAAACAAGAACCATATGATCCTCTCAATAGATGCAGAGAAAGCTTTTGACAAAAGACAGCATCCATTCCTGATTAAAACTCTTCAGAGTGTAGGGATAGAGGGAACATTCCTCAGCATCTTAAAAGCCATCTATGAAAAGTCCACAGCAAATATCATTCTCAATGGGGAAACACTGGGAGCCTTTCCCCTAGATCAGGATCAAGATAGGGATGTCTACTCTCCCCACTGCTATTCAACATAGTACTAGAAATCCTAGCCTCAGCAATCAGGCAACAAAAAGAAATAAAAGACATTCAAATTGGCAAAGAAGAAGTCAAATTCTACCTCTTTGCAGATGACATGATACTGTACTTAGAAAACCCAAAAGAAAAAACAAAAACAAAAACAAAAAACAAAAGTCTCCACCCCAAGATTGCTAGAACTCATGCAGCAATTCAGCAGTTTGGCAGGATACAAAATCAATGCCCAGAAATCAGTAGCTTTTCTATACACTAAGAATGAGACTGAAGAAACAGAAATTAAGGAGTCAATCCCATTTACAATTGCACCAAAAAGCATAAGAACGCCAGGAATAAACCTAACCAAAGAAGTTAAGGATCTATACCCTAAAAACTGCAGAACACCTCTGAAAGAGATTTAGGAAGACACAAAGAGATGGAAAGATATTCCATGCTCATGGATTGGAAGAATTAATATTGTGAAAATGTTTATGCTACTCAGGGCAATTTACACATTTAATGCAATTCCTACCAAAATACCATGGACTTTCTTCAGAGAGTTGGAACGAATCACCTTAAGATTTTGTGGAATCAGAAAAGACCCTGAATAGCCAGGGGGATATTTAAAAAGAAAACCAGAGCTGGGGGCATTACAGTGCCAGATTTCTTGTTGTATTACAAAGCTGTGGTCATGAAGACATTGTGTTACTGGCACAAAATCAGACACATTGATCAATGGAGCAGAATAGAGAATCCAGAAGTGGACCCTCAACTTTATGGTCAACTAGTATTTGACAAAGCAGGAAAGACTATCCACTGGAAATAGGGCAGTCTCTTCAATAAATGGTGCTGGGAAAACTGGACAGCTACGTGTAGAAGAATGAAACTTGACCATTGTCTTATACCATATACAAAGATAAACTCAAAATGGATGAAAGATCTAAATGTGAGACAAGATTCCATCAAAATCCTAGAGGAGAGCACAGGCAACACCTTTTGAACTTGGCCACAGCAACTTCTTGCAAGAGACATCCATGAAGGCAAGAGAAACAAAGGCAAAAATGAATTATTGGGACTTCATCAAGATAAAAAGCCTCTGCACAGCAGAAGAAACAGTCAACAAAACTCAAAGACAACCTACAGAATTGGAGAAGATATTTGCAAATGACGTATCAGATAAAGGGCTAGTTTCCAAGATCTATAAAGAACTTACTAAACTCAACAGCTAAGAAAGAAACAATCCAATCATGAAATGGGCAAAAGACATGAACAGAAATCTCACAGAGGGAGACATAGACATGGCCAACACACACATGAGAAAATGCTCCTCATCACTTGCCATCAGGGAAATACAGATCAAAACCACAATGAGATACCACCTCACACCAGTGAGAATGGGGAAAATTAACAAGGCAGGAAACCACAAATTTTGGAGAGGATGCAGAAAAAGGGGAACCCTCTTGCACTGTTGGTGGGAATGTGAATTGGTGCAGCCACTCTGGAAAACTGTGTGGAGATTCCTCACAGAGTTAAAAATAGATCTGCCCTACAACCCAGCAATTGCACTGCTGGGGATTTATCCAAAAGATACAGATGCAGTGAAGCACCGGGACACCTGCACCCCAATGTTTATAGCAGCAATGTCCACAATAGTCAAACTGTGGAAGGAGTCTCGGTGTCCATCGAAAGATGAATGGATAATGAAGATGTGGTATATGTATACAATGGAGTATTACTCAGCCATTAGAAACTTCAAATATCCACTATTTCCTTCGATGTGGAAGGGCCTGGCGCTGAGTGAAATAACCCAGTCAGAAAAGGACAAACATTATATGGTCTCATTCATTTGGGGAATATAAAAATTAGTTAAAGGGAATAAAGGGAAAGGAGAGAAAATGAGTGAAAATATCAGTGAGGGTGACAAAACCTGAGAGTCACCTAACTCTGGGAAATGAACAAGGGGTAGGTGGAAGGGGAAGTGAGTGGGAGGTTGGGGATACTGGGTGATGGGCAACAAGGGGGGCACTTGACTGGATGAGTCCTGGATGTTATGCTATATGCTGGCAAATTGAACTCCAATAAAAAAATTTAAAATTAAAATAACATCTGGAAAAACTGAGACCCAGAGAAAGGAAGGGACCGACTAGCCTAGAGACAACATAATGTAGTGGCAAGAGTGAGTATACTTTCTGGAGCCACAGAATTGGGTCTTTGTTATGGATATCAATATAATGAGCTGGATGATCTTAGCTGATCATTTGACATCTCTCTACCTTGCGCTATAAAATGAGAGTAAGACTATCTACCTCCCAGTATTCTTGTGTGTCTCAGAAGAGATAGAGTGAAAGTATATAGCACAATGTCTCATGCATATAGGTGCTAATATATTTTTTAGAGAGGAGGAGAGGGGTGGCAGAGGGAGAGAGAGAATCTCAAGCAGACTTACAACACGGGACCCAGTCTTACAGCCCTGAGAACATGATCTGAGCCAAAATTAGGAGTCAGATGCTCAACTGACTGAGCCACCCAGGCACCCCTATAGGTGCTAATTTTAATTCTCCTGAGTCTTAGACCACTGATTTTTATCTCTATCTTCATATAGATTCTGGAACACACAGCCCTGTGCCCAGAGCTTTGGTGTGGTTTGCCTCCTGTTCCATGAATTTTGTGCACACCTACATTAGTTTCCTCCACTAACCATAAGCTCCTTGAGAACAGGGGCCAAGTCTGGCTCGGCATATGACATACATTCCCACATATCTGTGACCTAGCAGAGTTACTGTGAAAAGGAGGCCTTGGTAACTCTGTAGAATTGAATTAGCTAGTCAGATATGTTCGTCCTTTTTTCTGTCTGACTATGTAGCAAGGAGAGGAAGTAGTCTCAGGCTATGAATTACAGACCAAAGAATCATGTAGTTGTGAAGTTTCCTATTTAATCAATATATTTTAGTGAACTGAGATGAGAAGAAAAAATTCAAGAGAGTGAATATATTCTCTTTTTCTCCCTCAATCATTATCTCCTTCTTGCTCTCCCCTGTCCCCCTTTTTACTCATTTGGGAAGCTGAGAGACTTCTATTATTTGCTTGGGTTTACTCTTCAGGTATAAAAAAGGGACTAAGAGATGAGATATGGGATGAAGGACTGATACAGAAAGAGAAAAATCATAGAGAAAAGTGAGGAAGGGGGAGAGAGAGAGAGAGAGAATGAGAATGAATATAAGAATGAACCTCATAGAACCAGAATTAGCCTTGGTGCTGGTAGGGTTCATTTGGCCTGAGAGTAAACAAGACCATGAGTCTTTCCAGCTCACAGAGCCTTTTAAGGATTCCAAGGAGTCCTCTCTATCCTTCTTTCCCCACCTGGCCTTTTCTGTACTCCTCCTGCCCCAGTATATACCCAGCTTTAGGTGCTTCCAGGCAGGTGACAGGGCAATCCCTTCTGCCTGGCTGCCTCTCACTATCACATGTTCTTCCCAGGGTGAGGACATCCTAGACAGGAGCTCGGAGCTGATCTACACTGGGGAAATGGCCTGGATCTACCAGCCCTATGGCCGTAACCAGCAGCGGGTCTTCTTCCTGTTTGACCACCAGATGGTCCTCTGCAAGAAGGTAACCCCAAACTCTTCTTTCCTGAGGGAGATGGGCACCTCAGGAACATCAGCCCCTCCCTCTCCATCATTCCCAATTCCCAATGAGGTAGTTATTATAGTAGATGGGAAAAGATGCCAGTGGCTTCTAATTTTGTGATCCATTCTTAAACTTTTGCTGATTTCCCTCTTTGTCAATTTTCTTTTAAAAAAATCTAGAATAAGACTCTTTGTTCTCTTTCTTCTTGTCTCCCACGAAGGCTGTCTCTACTATGCATCTCATTGCCCTGTTATTTTAGTTATATATGTGTTTTGTTATTTTCTTCCTGAGATGATTACACTGGAAATTATTTTGCTGATTTGGAAAATTTTTCCTTTTTTTTCCTTTCCTTTTTTTCTGAGGAAGAGTGGAGATCCCCTTTCCTCTCTCCTCAGTCACCCACTAATGTTTCTACAGCTCTGAAGTTGTCCCAAACAGCTTTTTCCCTGTATCCTTTGTTTTTAATTATACCAGTCTAGACATACTCTGTTGTCCTATGTGTCACAACTACTAGTTATTTATGTTGGTTTAATTGTATTCTGGGAGGATCAGGAACTAAATAGAGTATAATAATGCTGGAGAGAAAACTTCTCCTATTCCAGGAACTTTGGGCTTTTGTGCCATTTTTTCTTGCATTAATGGCCCAGACTTGGAGGATGTACCATTTGGGACTCAGAAATGCAACAATACCAACAGAGATTGGGGATGGAGCAGAAAAGAGATGGGGATTTGAAACCAGAACACCTGAGTCCTAGACTCTACTATCTCTAACCTTGAACCAGTTTTTTTAAGGTCAAGGTCATGTCCTTATTTTCCTCAGTACCAAATCAGGCTGATGATAGAATTTATTTCTGGAGGCTTTGAGGAGGAATACCTTAAGTAGTGGGAAACAGTGAAGTATAGTGTTAAGAGCATGGCTTCTAGGGCCAGACAAAAGGCCACCAATTACCTTTTTTTCCATGAGCTATGTGACCGTGGGGAAATTTTCTGTGTCTAAAATCATCTCATTTGCAAAATGGAAATCATAATGGTATCTACATAGAAGAGAGGTTGTGAGAGTTAAATGAAACAATACAGTTGCAGTGCCTGGACACAGTAAGTACTTAGTAAATGTTAGCAATGGATTTTATTGCTGTATATTTGGTGTTACTATTCATTCATTCAGCAAATCTTTATTGGGAGACAGTATATACAGTGGTTAAACAAGCACAGATTTTAGAGCCAGATAGTCTGGATTCAAAGCCCAACTCAACCATTTGATAGCTTTTCTTCCTGAGTAAGATTCTTAAGTGTTCTATGTCTATAATTCCTCATAAAATGGTATTATAAAGGTACCTACCTTGTAGGATTGTTGGGAAGATTATTTAAGTTAATAAATGCAAAGCATTTAGCTGCCAAGGGATGAATGCATAAAGAAAATGTGACACACAACACATACATTCATGCACACACAGACATACACACACTGTGGAATATTATTCAGCCTTAAAAAAAAGAGTAGCTCCTGTCATTTGTGACAATATGGATGAACCTGGAGGACATTATGCTAAATAAAATAAAAGAGAAAGGCAAATACCATATGATTTCACTTTCTTGTGGAATCTAAATCAGTTGAAGTCATAAAGGCAAAGAATAGAATGGTGGTTTCCAAGGACTGGTGGGGATTTGGGGAAATGGAGAGATATTGGTTAAAGGGTGAAAACTTTTCATTATGCAAAATGAATAAGTTTTGGAGAGCAAATGCACAATATGATGCCAATAGCTAACAATACTGTATTGTATACTTGAAATTTGCTAAGAAATTAGAACTTAAGTGTTCTCATCACAAAAATAAGTAACCGTGTGAGATGATATATATGCTAATTATCTTGATTGTGGTGATGATTTCACAATGTATACATATATCAAATATCACATTATATGCTTTAAATATATATAATCTTTATTTGTCAATTATACCTCAATAAAGCTGGGTGGGCAGAAATCCAAAGCATTTGGAATAGTGCCTAGCATATGATAAATGCTAAGAGTCAACTGTTGCCATTGTTGTTGCTGTTATTATTTTTTTGTTTATTTTATTCATGAGGGACACAGAGAAGGCAGAGACATAGGCAGAGGGAGAAGCAGGCTCCCTGCAGGGAGCTCAATGCTGGATTCGATCCCAGAACCCAGGGATCACGCCCTGAGCCGAAGGCAGATGCTCAACTGCTGAGCCACCCGGACGTCCTCTTATTATTTTGTTATTATGAAGGTACTCTAGATGCTGGAATGCAACAATGAGAAACATAAGCCCAGTCCTAGCCCCATGTGCCTTTCTCAGGCTCTGGAGAGAAAACTCATGGTGCTCAAGGCTAGGAGTGGGCAGTAACTAGGGCGCCTCTTTAAAGAGGAAAGACTTGGGGATCCCTGGGTGGCTCAGCAGTTTGGCGCCTGCCTTTGGCCCAGGGCGCAATCCTGGAGTCCCGGGATCGAGTCCCGCATCGGGCTCCCGGCATGGAGCCTGCTTCTCCCTCGTCCTGTGTCTCTGCCTCTCTTTCTCTGTATGTCTATCATAAATAAATAAACAAATCTTAAAAAAAATAAAGAGGAAAGACTTTACTGACTAGGGAGTGAGACAGGCTGCAGTCCTTAAGAGTTACATTCCCCCAGATTGCAGCATCTGTCATTTATACAGAATGTTTTACAGTGTCTTAATAACTGACTCTCATGTTCTGTCACCTTCTCTGATATTTCCCACTCATTTTCTCTCTTTTCCCCTTTAACATGACAGATTCCTAACTCTGGGAAATGAATAAGGAGTAGTGGAAGGGTAGGTGGGTGGGGGGATGGGGTGACTGGGTGACGGGCACTGAGGGGTCACTTGATGGGATGAGCACTGGGTGTTATACTATATGTTGGCAAATCGAACTCCAATAAAAAAAATAAAAATAATAATAAACCCCATGACTACCCAGTAAGGCCAAATTCAATTATCTCCCAGATGTTTGAATTATGCAATGTCAGAAACTGGAGTAGGCTCCTTGCTGGATCCCTGGCTAGGCTCAGTGCTTGTCTGCAGACTGCTAGGGACCTTCTGGAGAAGCACTAGTTCCCTTAATATCCTCCAAATTGGGTGAATGGAAGAAAAAAGGAAGAAGGTTAGCATGCTATTAGAAACTAACCCATGTATGCAGGGAACTTGTGATGACCTAAATAGCATCTGTGGTGAGTACCTATTCACCGTGTCCCTATGAAAGCACTTAGACCACCATTACCAAGTGGCATTTGGGCAGCTTGGTCCTAAAAGGACCTCAGGCAACCAGGGCTCTAGAGGACTTTGTCCCCTTGCCATGTGCAGAAGCTGAGCAGAGAAACTTCTGAGGCTTTGCCAGCTGTCTTTCCCTGGACAGCCCCAGAGTAAGGCAGGAGCAAGGAAGGTGCACTACTGGGCACAGCTTCAGTAGACTGAAGATAGACTATAAGCTGTGAAACAGAACTAATGTAACTCAGCAGTGTGGTGACTGAGTATAAATTGTGTAATGGTCTTCATTATCAGTGCTAGCATTCAGAAAAGGGAAACTGCAATGACTTGAGGTAGAAGATGCAGTCAGGAAAGACTTCTTTGAGGAGGAAGAATGTGTAAATTTGACTTTGAAGGCTAGAATGATTGGAATAGAAAGCATTGTTGAGGCGTAGAGAACATATTAGTGTGAGCCTAAGTATAGATGTGTGACCACTGCCTCCCTGAAAAGGTATATGGAATTTCCAAGGACATAGAACTAGCTATGTAAATTTTAAAATATTCAGTTACTTTTGCTTTGATTTATTTTTGTCACAATATTTAACTTATTTTGAAAGTTTAAATGTACTAAAGGAGGCAGTGAGATTTTTAGGTTCATTAAAGGAGTTTTAAAAGCCTACAAAAAATTAGTCTGGGACCAAGAAAGCTCAGCACCACATTTATCAGATAAGGCTGGCCTCATGACTTGGAAACTGCATGTTTAGATTTGAGCTTTATAACCATTTTACAAGGTAAGGATTACTTGTCTAGTTTCATAGTCGAGAAAATTGAGGTTCAGAGAGATAAAATGGCTTGCCCAAGACCACAGCTGGTAGGTTAAGCAGCTAGGAGTTTGTATAACTCACACTCTTTCTGTGCATGTTGCATGCTGCTTTGTGGCCTTAGCTACCATTTCTGATGGGGTTTTTTGAACAGTAGGTCATTCTTAATCATTCCTATTCTATCACATCCCTAAACTTGGCTTTATAACCAATCTGGTACCTGAAAACTCACATTCAACCCTCTGGAGAGCTAGAAAGAGTAGGCAAAGGAAGAACCTTAATGATATATTTCTCTAGTCCTGTTCCCCTACCACAGAGGCAGAATTCTCTCAAGTTTCTTGTTATCCTTAAATATCTAAAGAAACAATAGGAGTTTCAGTTGATGCTTTTAATTTAGCTCTAAGATCATGTATATCCTTTCCAGTTTTTGGAAACTAGTTAGTACCACTTTTGAACCTACTGTAGTAGTTTTGAACCTACTGTTCAAAAAGGTTTTGAAGGCTGACAATGATTATAATACACCAACTTAGAGTCAAAAGAAGCTACAGGTAATGCTGGCAGGCTGGGTTCAAGGACCCAAAGGGGGTCCTGCAGGACCATCAGGAGCATTCTTGGCTTCATGAAGGATAGAAATAAAATGTGAGCCTGCAGGAGGTGAAAGCAGAGTTTACTGAAAATACAGAGAGAGCAGATACAGACAGTGTCTGGGAAACTCAGAAAGGAAAGGAGGGAGTCTCATCTTAGTTCAAGGTTGGGGGGATTAAAAAAAGGTCTGGGGGGGTTTTGAGGATGATAGTCTGGTATATGTGTCCCCATAGTCTTCTAGGTACTAGTTTGAACAAAGATGAGGGCCTAGGTATTATTCCTTGGAGCCAGGGGATCTTGGCATTGAGATACCTAGCTACTATTGTGCAGAATACGCACATGATAGCTTTGTCTAGTCATTCTCACCTGATCTCTCCTTAGATATTACCTATTCTAGAAAAACCATTAAGTCCAGTCCCTTATAAGGAGGACATATGCTGCTTGCATTATAAGACATATGTGTAAAGTGAGGTGGGGGTGCAGTTCCTAGCAAGAATAGAAGCAGGAAAAGAAATAAAAAAAAACAGATTTCTATGGAGCCTTTCTGTTTCTCTGTCTCATAAGCTGAAGTTAGGAATAGTGGGAGGTTAAGGCTGCCTATTCTAGTTAGATGGGCATCCACCTATTAGCTATGTGATCCAGACCTGGCTTCCCAGTTCTCTGTGTATTTGTATTAAGTATTTTAAGTCCAGTTTCAGGCCTTTATGAGATCAAACTAGATCACATCAATCCATTCTCCTTTGCTTGTCCTGATTTTGTAGTTAGACTGACAAGGCCCACTTTTTATGCATATATCTCAAAGTATTCCTGAGGATTGTGGAAGTCAGTGCATGGGAACTACCCCATCCTTTTGGCCAGGATTGAGCTTGTCCATTTCGAGCATGCTAAAAGGAACCTAGGCTCTGAATCAGGCTTGGAGAAACATTGGCCTACTCTATAGAGTTGACCTTTTTCTCTCCTGTGAACTTGATGCCAGGGGCACCCAGAAGATCAGAACCCATCTGTACTCACAACCTACTTATATGCATAATTATTATGGAAGGAAAAGCATAATGTAGAGGTTTAATTCCACAACACCTGTATTTCACAACCTGGAGGTTTGAGATTGATAGAGCAATGTTGGAAATTCTTAAAGACAGCCTTCCCCAGACATACCAAAAAGCTCAGTTTACCAGTGTGAGGAGTTAGGTTTACAAAGGCAAATTCTTTGCAAGTAGCCTGCAGCTGAGAACAGACGCATGCAAGGCAATTCAGCAGAATGGGAATAGTTTAACCAAACTGTATAATGTTAATAAAAATTAGTGAACATTTCTGATTCTGTGAAATTGTCTAAAAGGCCAAATATAAGCAGAAGGGAGGTAGAGTTGGTCAGAATAATTTGGCTAGTAGAAGACATCTATTAGGATGTGGCTCATGGGACCTTCTTGGCCAGTCTCAGCCATACCACAGGTCCCAACAGTAGATGTGTGTCATGAGCATGCTATGAAGGTATACACATGAGTTGAATCTTTCCACAATGTCAGCTTTATTCAATCATAAAGCTAAGTTAATCACAATTATAAAGCAGGTTCAGGATTCCAAACTCAATGATATTTCGCCATATGATTAAACTTGGCTTCTTACACAGCACACAGAGCAGGACATAAGACAAACCACATGACAGGATAACAGAAGGAGTATAGGAAGTTAATGAACCAAACTCAAAGTTAGTCTATGGGTATGCAGTTGAGATAAGACCTCAGTCCAATCCAGGTCAGCTCTCAGCACTTACTGCTTATTATGTTCAAGTAGGGAAGAATCTCAGTTCTGTTCAGAGATCAATCAGAGCTTTCAGTGGCAGTTGCATTTTTGAAGTGGTCAGACTTACATAGAGGTTATATCTGAGGAGTCTGACAGTTTGCTACCAAAATCCTCCCCCTTTTAAAGGGATTCAATTGGTCTTGGGCCCCTGCATACCTCCTCTGGTTCTGCTTATTATCAGTTCTGGGGTGTCAGCTGATGCTGGTCCCAGCAATATCTCATAATTGCAGTACCTTTAACTTGTGCAATTGCTTGACACAGGCTCCTGCTTGACACGAGAGACTCCACTTTGCTCTCTACAATGTGCTCTCAGGAAGGAGTCAACGACAGTGCTAAGAGGAGGAGGGACTGGAAGACCATTCTGAGAGATAGCTACCTATCAGACCTTATATTCCACAAGTTCACAGGTCATTTCATCCATCCCTCTGGTTTTCCTTTTTTTTATTTGACATTCAAAAAGATACAAAAAATAATACAATGGGCACCTATGTACTTATTATCCAACATAAGAAATAATTCATTACAAATACATTCTTCCTCTTCTCACTCTCTGCTCCTTCCCTTCCTTTTCCTTCCTTCCATTTTCCCATTCTCATCTCTGTATGCTCTTGAATTTGGCATGTGTCATTGTCATATTTTTGGTATAATTTCTGTACATATGTATGCATCCCTAAACATTATGTGGCATTTCTTTGTAGGTTTTTTAAACTCATATAAGTGGAATAGATATAGATGAGATAAAGCTGTATAGAAAAGAAACCAGAGGAGTGATGAGCATGGAATTTAAGGTTGCTGTGGCATCATAGCTTTTATTTTTTTAAATTGTTTAAAATTTTTTATTTTATTTAAATTCAACCAACAGTATAATATTAGTTTCAGAGGTAGAATTCAGTGATTCATCGGTTGCATATAACACCCAGTGCTGGGATGCCTGGGTGGCTCAGTGATTGAGCATCTGCCTTCAGCTCAGGGCCTGATCCCAGGGTCCTGGGATTGAGTCCCACATTAGGCTCTCTATAGGGAGCCTACTTTTCCTTCAGCCTATGTCTCTGCCTCTCTCTTTGTGTCTCTCATAAATAAATAAATAAATAAAAATATTTTAAAAAAACACCCAGTGCTCAATACATCATATGCCCTCCTTAATGCCTATCACCTACTTACCCCATCTTCCCACCCACCTCCCCTCTACCAACCCTCAAATTGTTTCCTATACTTAGTCTTTGATGGTTTGTCTCCCTCTCTGATTTCATCTTATTTGCTTTTTTCCTCCTTTCTTCAATGATCATCTGTTTTGTTTCTTAAATTCCACATGAGTGAAATCATATAATTGTCTTTCTCTGATTGACTTATTTTGCCTAGCATAATACCCTCTGGTTCCATCCACATCATTGCAAATGGTGAAATTTCTTTTTTGATGGTTAATAGTCCATTCTTTATCCATTCTTTATCCATTCAACTGTCCATGGACGTCAGGGCTCTTTCCATAGTTTGGCTATTGTGGGCATTACTGCGATAAACATAGGGGTGCAGGTGCCCCTTCAGATCACTGTGTTTGTATCCTTTGGGTAATTACCTAGCAGTGCAATTGCTGGGTCATAGGGTAGCTCTATTTTTAACTTTTTGAGGAACTTCAATACTGTTTTCCAGAGTAGGTGTACCAGCTTGTGTTCCTACCAGCAGTGTAAGAGTGTTCCCCTTTCTCTGCATCCTCGCCAACATTTGTTGTTTGTTCATTTTAGCCTTCTGACTGGTGTGAAGTGGTATCTCATTGTGGTTTTGATTTGTATTTCTCTGATGCCAAGTGATGTGGAGTATTTTCTCATGTGTCTGTTGGCCATTTTGAATGTCTTCTTTGGAGAAATGTCTGTTCAGCATGATACCTTTTAAATTGGGTGGCAGGTTCACCAAGCTTAATATAGTATTAAAAATAAGTAAGTAAATAAATAGAGAAATAAGAGTACCTTGTGTGGACTAGTGATGAGTGTCTCATGGACTGAGAGTTAGTATTAATCCAATTCTGTATACCAGAGAGTAAAACAGCAATGATAGAAGATAGGCAATATATTGTTTGTATATTGCCTATCTGGCCTATACTGTTTGTATATTTGTATATCCAACTACAACTTTTATTTTTCTCATGCAATAAGATTTGTGAGATTCATTCAAGTCTTTTAACTTTTAAAGTCAAGTCTTTTAACTCCTACACCTATTTCTCCTATCAGACTAGGCCTTCTCCAAAGTTCCCTAGAGTGCTAAGTGTTCAGCTCTTTCAATATAACCATTCCTAGCCAGCAGCCTGTGGCCATCTTAATACTCTTACCACTCATCTCCACTATGATATGTAGGTCTCACTAGCCTGCTTAAATTCCCAAGTACACTTTAGGCAAACACCCAGCTTATTTCATCCTTCTAGAAGTCTTGCAAATATTTTGGAAAAGAAAAGGCCCATGCTAGCAATGATTGTGTGGCTTACTGCTTCCTTTTTCCCATATATGTATCTTACAAACACATATAAAGATTGATGCTGGGGTCTGAGACAGGGTCTTTGGATGTAGGACAAAGACTTTCTCTACGAGCATTTAGTTAACCAACCTATCAATGTCATACTGCTAAGCTAACCTGCCTAAATTTGACCAAACTAACCTCTGTTGGTACTCCAAAACAATGGCAGTCTTAGCGTCTTGCTGAGCCCATGAGCCAACTCTTATGGCACCTACTCTGCACATCCCTACAGTAAAAAAGCCTTTTCTTCCTTCCTACATAGGATCTGATCCGAAGAGACATCCTGTACTACAAAGGCCGCATTGACATGGATAAATATGAGGTAGTTGACATTGAAGATGGCAGAGATGATGATTTTAATGTCAGCATGAAAAATGCCTTCAAGCTTCACAACAAGGAAACTGAGGAGATACATCTATTCTTTGCCAAAAAGCTGGAGGAGAAGATACGCTGGCTCAGAGCTTTCAGAGAAGAGAGGAAAATGGTACAGGAAGATGAAAAAATTGGTAAGTGATCTAAGAGAAGAAAGAAGAATATGGCTATGAAGAACATAGAGGATTTGAATTAGTCTTCATTTTTCTAGAAGCAGAGGGGAATATTTCTGGTGCAAACTGACCTAATCCACTTTGGTGGTTTCCTATTATTAGGCCCTTTTCGGCAGATACCAGTAGTCTTTACTAATCAGAGTTAGGTAAGAGTTATAATTTGGCCTCCCTTACAGCCTCATAACTAGATAAGACTATTACACTGGAAACACACTTTAATATCATTTTTCCTAAACATATAAACATTTATTAACAAACAAACACAAAAGCAATCATACAACCTGTTCTGTAATCTCAGTGGAGTCCTAGTTTTATTCTTAGATACATGGCTGTATCTTCTGTAGAGAGGTTAGTCAAGGAAGAGTTGCTGATATTATAGCAACATAATTCAACTAACTTTCTTGTTAGAGTCTGGTGACAAAATCCTTTAAGGGATAGGACATACCACCTGTTTTCAATCTTGAGTTTAAGGCTTCCTTCTGAAGGGTAAAGGCTATAGGGCTCATTGGAATTTTATACCCAGGTCTGGTGAGGGCTAAAGAGCATTTAGTACATTTGTGGCTAGTACACATCTTGAATAACATTCATTTTTACCAATGAAAATTCATTTTTAACATGTGTTAGGCTGCATTAAAGTGACTGAACTGCTGGGAGTAGTGGCTTTTGAAGCAAAGACTTCTGAGTGTTTAATGTGTTAACAAATCACCTCTTGAGTGTGTATGCCAGATTAAGACACTTTATATGTTAACTAAATGTCCCTAGAACATAGATTAAAATTAATGTGCATGTATATATCAGCTCTCTGTATGAAAGCATTTAAAAATAAGTTACAGAAAATATAACTGGCTCTAAAACTATGATCACTTGCATGATTCAGAATCACACTAAACCATAATTTTTTTGGCTTTAAAAATGTTTTTCCCCTTTGCCAGGGGGTATATAACTGGCAGAGAGATTTTTCATGCTGCTTTCTAACTGGGATTTAGGTGCCATAGACTATAGTTTTGTGGTTTACAAAGTATCATCTGGTCTGTTGCTCACAGTGCTGCCATTCCAGCATAAAAATACCAAACAGCCAGGCTTTGTAATTCCCTGAGAAGACAGAGTTCCTGTTTTTGCTCCACTTGAAGTGAGAGTAGTATTTTATATTAAAACATTTACCAATGTTTTAATTGGTAAACATTTACCAATGTTTAATTGGTATATTAAAACATTTACCAATGTTTTAATTGGTAAACATTTACCAATGTTTAATTTACCAGCTCAAGCTGGTAGAAACTGCCTCTAGAAAAATGGGCCTACTCATTGAGTCCAAATGCAAATGATTTTGAGAGTGCAAATGGATTCTTCTCTCTTTCAGTGTTGGGGATTTAAATGGTTAAGAGATAAAGAAGAATGATCAAAAAGACACACCTTAGTCTAATGCTAGTCCTTGCCTCAGGTTTGGGGTATAGTGCACATTAATAATTCACTTTGAGTCCCATTGAAGCCAAATTGCTTTTAGCATATGAGCACTGCAATGGAACATGGTGTACAGTGGTACAGAAATGCTACTGGGTTGCTTCTCTCAGTGGTAGGCAGAAGCAGCCTCTGATACCACCTAGATTATTAGACCTATTAAAGGAATTGTCTTAGTATGCTTTATGCAGACCCTAGATCAACTAGAAGATCCCCACCATTTTTTCTGGTTCCAGTATAATATTTCCCACACAATTCCCTAATAACCTGTAACTTTAAGAATCTGCTTCTAATAGAAAAGCTTCCAGAAATTACATTTTTAAAAACTTTTTGCTTAGTTTTTGTAAAGATTTTATTCATTTATTCATGAGAGACAGAGGGAGAGAGAGAGAGAGGCAGAGACACAGGCAGAGGGAGAAGCAGTCTCCATGCAGGGAGCCCAATGCAGGACTCGATCCTGAGACTCCAGTATCACGCCCTGGGCCAAAGGCAGGTGCCAAACCTCTGAGCCACCCAGGCATCCCTGAATTTTGCTTAGTTTTCATTTAAATTCCAGTTAGTTAATGTACAGTGCAATATTAATTTCAGGTGTAAAATTGAATGATTTAACACCTATACACAATGCCTGGTGCTCACTGCAGTAACTGTACTCCTTAATCTCCATCACCTATTTAACACCTCTGCCAGACCACTTCCCCTCTGGTAATAATTGATTTGATCTCTATAATTATTAGTCTTTTTTGGTTTGCCTCTCTACTTCTTTCCCCTATGATCATTTGTTTCTTAAATTCCACATATGAATGAAATCATATGTTGTCTTTCTCTGACAAACTTATTTTGCTTAGCATAATACTCTCTAGTTCCATCTGTGACGTGGTACACACACACACACACACACACACACACACTCAGCCATAAAAAATAATGAAATCTTGCTATTTGCAAGGACATGGATGGATCTATAAAAATACCTTCCGACAGATCTATGTTATCTCTTCTAAAACATTAAGTTTTTTTCTAATTATAATACTTTTTATTATAGGAAATTTGGGGGGAAAACACAGAAAAATTAAAAAGAAAACTAAAAATCACATAAGATTTACTCTACCCAGAGAGAACATTTGTAAATGTTTGATATTTTTACATCTAAACAAAAAAACCCCTAGGACTAAGGTGGTTGAATCATTCTGTCTCCTCCATTCTCTACCTCCCTATGATGAACAGTTCTAATATTACATCCTCATTTTGCATGTACAATCATATCATTAGGATTTCCCTAAATCATTTATTTAAAAATTTTTCTCATTGTATTTATTTATTTTTTTTTAAATTTTATTTATTTATGATAGTCACACAGAGAGAGATAGAGAGGCAGAGACATAGGCAGAGGGAGAAGCAGGCTCCATGCACCGGGAGCCCGACGTGGGATTCGATCCCGGGTCTCCAGGATCACGCCCTGGGCCAAAGGCAGGCGCTAAACTGCTGCGCCACCAGGGATCCCTTCTCATTGTATTTAAATTCAATTAATTAACATATAGTATATGATTAGTTTCAGAGGTAGAATTTAGTGATTCATCAGTTACATATACACCCAGTTCTCATTCCATCAAGTGCCCTCCTTAATGCCCATCCCCCAGTTACCCCATCTCCCCACCCACCTCCCTTCCAGCAACCCTCAGCTTGTTTCTAAGAGTCTTTTATGGTTTGTCTCCCTAGTTTCATCTCATTTTATGTTTCCTCCCTTCCCTATTCCTAGGTGCATCTGTTTTGTTTCTCACATTCCATATATGAGTGAAATCCTATGGTATTTGTCTTTCTCTGGTTGACTTCTTTACCTTAGTTATACACTTATACACTTATACCTTAGTTATACACTCTAGTTCCATCCACATCATTGCAAATGGTAACATTTCATCCTTTCTGATGGCTGAGTAATATTCCATTATATATACTGCCTCTTCTTTATCCATTCATCTATTGGTGGACATCTTGTCTCTTTCTATAGCTTGGCTATTGTGGACATTGCTGCTATAAACATTGGGGTGCCCCTTTGAATCACTATGTTTATATCCTTTAGATAAATGTGTTGTAGTGCAATTGCTAGGTTATAGAGTAGCTCAATTTTTAACTTTTTGAGGAACCTTCATACTGCTTTCCAGAGTGGCTGTATCAGCTTGTGTTCCCACCAGCAGTGAAAGAGTGGTCCCCTTTCTCTGCATCCTTGTCAACACTTGTTTCCTGACTTGTTCATTTTAGCCATTCTGACTGATATGAGGTGGTACCTCACTGTGGTTTTAACTTGTATTTCCCTGATGCCAAATGATGTGGAACATTTTCTCATGTGTCTGTTGGCCATTTGTATGCCTTCTTTGGAGAAATGTCTGTTCATGTCTTCTGCCCATTTCTTGACTGTATTTTTTGTTTTTTGAGTGTTGAGTTTGATAAGTTCTCTATAGATTTTGAATACTAGCCCATTATCTGATATGGCATTTGCTAATATCTTCTCTCATTCTGTAGGTTCCCTTTTAGTTTTTTTGACTATTTCCTTGGTGTGCAAAAGCTTTTTTTTTTTTGCAAAAAATTTTATCTTGATGAAGTCCCAATAATTCAGTTTTGCTCTTGCTTCTCTTGCCTTTAGAAGATATGTCTAGCAAGGAGTTGCTGCAGCTGAAGTCAAAGAGGTTGCTGCTGTATTCTTCTCTAGGATTTTGATGGATTCTTATCTCACATTTATATCTTTAATCCATTTTGACTTTATTTGTGTGTGTATGGTGTAAGAAAAATGGTCCATTTTCATTCTTCTGCATGTGGTTATCCAATTTCCCCTAACCATTTGTTGAAGAGACTATCTTTTTTTCCACTGGATATCCTTTCCTTCTTTGTCAAAGATTAGTTGACCATAGAGTTGAGGGTCCATTTCTGGGTTCTCTATTCTGTTCCATTGATCTGTGTGTCTGTTTTTGTGCCAGTACCATACTGTCTTGATGATTAGAGCTTTGTAATACAGCTTGAAGTCTGGAATTTGTGATTCCACCAGCTTTGATTTTCTTTTTCAACATTCCTCTGAGGTCTTTTCTGGTTCTATACAAATTTTAGGAATATTTGTTACAGCTTTATAAAAATGCTGATGGTATTCTTATAGAGATTGCATTAAATGTGTAAATTGCTTTGAGTAGCATACACATTTCAACAATATTTGTTCTTCCAATCCATGAACATGGAATATTTTTCCATTTCTTTGTGTCTTTCTCAATTTCTCTCATAAGTGTTCTGTAGTTTTTAGAATACAGACCCTTTACCTCTTTAGTTAGGTTTATTCTTGTGTTTTCTGGTGCAGTTGTAAATGGGATCCATTCCTTAATTACTCTTCTGACAAAAGGAGAATTAAAGCCCAATATCCCTGATCAACATGGATGCAGAAATTCTCACCAAATACTAACAAATATCTAATAGTATTTTAAAAGAATTATTCACCATGACCAAGTAGGATTTATTCCTGGCTTGCAAGGGTGGTTCAACTTCTGCAAATAAACCAATGTGGTATACCACATTAATCAAAGTAAGTACAAGAACCATATGATTCTCTCAATAGATGCTGAAAAAGCATTTGACAAAATACAACATCCTTTCTTGATTAAAATTCTCTGCAGTGTAAGGATAGAGGGAACATACCTCAATATGGTAAAAGCCATATATGAAAGACAGTGAATATCATCCTCAACTAGAGAGCATTTCCTCCAAGGTCAGGAACACAACAGAGATGTCTACTCTAACCACTGCTATTCAACATAGTGCTGGAAGTCCTAGACAACAAAAAGAAATAAAAGGCATCCAAATCAGAAAAATAAGTCAAACTTTCACTCTTCTCAGATGACATGATACTCTATGTTGATCACACAAATGACTGTACCCAAAAATTGCTAGAAGTCATACAGGAATTCATCAAAGTGGATGATATAATGCACAGAAATCAGTTGCTTATCTATACCCTAAATCACTTAATATTTTTTAAAAGATGTATTTATTTATTAATGAGAGACAGAGAGAGAGAGAGGCAGAGACACAGGCAGAGGGAGAAGCAGGTTCCATGCAGGGAGCCTGACATGGGACTTGATCCCAGGTCTCCAGGATCAGGCCCTGGGCTGAAGGTGGCACTAAACCACTGAGCCACCCGGGCCGCCCTCACTTAATATTTTTAATCATCATTTTTATGGCTATTATATAAATTTACCATAATTTTTTTCTTTATTTTTACTTTTTAATGATAAAATAAATACATGATTATAATAACCACTTGAACATATACCAAAATATAATAAATTTAGCATTATTTTCCCTTCACTATCACTCCTATGCTATGTGAGATAATTAGTATAGGTGTGGTGTATCTATTTCCATACTTGTGTTTATATAAACCTTTATACAGATAAGACTTTTTAAAAACTTTTCTACTTACAAAAATTATACCAATCATATTACTTTATAACTCATTTTTAAACTTAATTTATCATAAGTAACTCTTCAGGTGAAGAATATAGTATTTAACTAAAATTCCTTCTATCAGTCAGGATTCAACCAGAGAAGTACAACTCATAGAAGATGTGTTAAGAGATTTATTATAAGGAATTGGCTTATGTGATTACAAAATCTGGCTAAGCAACTCCAAAATCTATGGAGCAGGCAGGTGGAATGCAAAATCGTGGGCAGGCTCAAACTCATGAGCACAGTCCAAAGCTGTCATCTATAGGCAGGAAGATCATGAGAAGGATGGGACTCCACATACATGGGCTAAAGCTGAAGAAGAATTTCTTCTCTTTTGTAGGTAGATCTCAATCCTGTTTTTTTAAGTGGTAGAAACACCATGAACCCTATACACTTCATACATTTTTAAGTGCATAATATAGTAATATTAACCATAGGCTCAATGTTGTAAAGCAGATATATAGAACTTATTCATACCATGTATAAGTGGAACTAGAGTTTTGATAGGATTGCTTTGAATTTGTAGATGGCTTTCAGCAGAATGGATATTTTAACAATATTGTCTTCTAGTACAGAAACAAACAAACAAAACCTAAAGACCAATATCCCCAATGAATGCATATGAAAAAGTCCTTAATAAAACAGCAACAAACAGAATTCAGCAACACAATACAAGGATCATACACCGTAACTAAGTCCGATTTGTCCCTGGGATGCAAGGATGCCTTAACATATGCGAATCAATTAATGTGATACACCACACTAATTGAATGAAAGATAGAAATCACATGATCAGGGGATCCCTGGGTGGCTCAGCAGTTTAGCACCTGCCTTTGACCCAGGGCGTGATCCTGGAGTTCCAGGATCGAGTCCCACATCGGGCTCCCTGCATAGAGCCTGCTTCTCCCTCTGCCTATGTCTCTGCCCCTCCCCTCTCTCTCTGTGTGTTTCTCATGAATAAATAAAATCTTTAAAAAAAGAAATCACATGATCATATCTACAGATGCAGAAAAAGGATTTGACATTACTTATTCTTTCATGATAAAAAACTCACAAGCTACTATGTATACAAGAAATTTACCTGAATATAATAAAGGCCATATATGAAAGGGCCTACAGCTAACATCATACTCAAGGGAGAAAAACTGAAAGCTTTTTCTCTTATAACAATGACAAGACAAGGATGCCCATTTCACCACTTCTATTCAACATTGTAGTGGAAGGCCAACCAGAGAAAATTAGACAAGAAAAAAATAAAAGCATCCAAATGGGAAAGGAAGAAGTGAAGTTATTTCTGTTTGTAGATGATATCATTTTATATATAGATAACCTTAAAGACTCCACAGAAAATGTTTTTTCTAATAAATGAATTCAGTGAAGTTGAAGAATATGAAAGTAACATGCAAAAATCAGTTGTGTTTCTATACACTAACATAAACTATCTGAAAAAGAAATTAAGCAAATAGTCCTAAGTATAATCACATCCAAAAAGGGTGGATGGATTTCTTTATTCTTAGGAATAAACTTAACCAAGGAGGTAAAAGACTTGTACACTCAAAAATGTAAAACCTTGCTGAAAGAAATTAAAGAACATATAAATAAATAGCTTTAGTATTGTTAAAATGTCCATTTTACCCAATGCCAGCTATAGATTCAATGTGGTCTTATCAAAATTCCAATGGAATTTTTTACAGAAATAGAAATAACAATCCTAAAATTCACAAAAGATCCATCATGGGTAAAGATATTTGAGAGAGAGGAACAAAGCTAGAGGTATCACACTTCTTGACTCAAAATGTATTACAAAGCTACATTAATTAAAACAGTATATTACTGGCATAAAGATGGGATATAGATGGATGGAATAGGATAGAAAGCCTAGAAATAAACCCACACATATACAGTCAACATATCTTTGACAAGGGTACCAAGAATACACAATTGGGAAAGGATGGTTTCTTCGATAGATAGTGCTGAGAAAATTGTATATCCATATGCAAAAGAATGAAACTGAATTCCTACTTTATACTGTACGTGAAAATTAACTCAAAATGTGTTAAAGATTTAATTGTATGACCCCAAACTGTAAAACTCCTAGAAGAAAATAGAGGGAAAGAGCTTCTTGACATTGATATTGGAAATGATTTTTTGGATATGACACCAAAAGCATAGTCAAAACAAAATTACAGCAAAATAAAATGCTTCAGCACAGCAATGGAACAGAATGAAAAGGCAACCTATGGCATCAGGTAAAATATTTGCAAATGATATATTTGATAGGAGGTTAATTTCCAAAATATATAAGTAACTCCTACAACTCAATGGTGAAATATCAAATAACTTAATTTTAAAATTGGACAAATGACTTGGACAGTTGAGTACCTTTTGCTATTTGATTTTTTCTTCCTTTTGAAACTTTTCTTTACAAAAATGTCTTGTAATCTCTTATCTTTTGACTCATTATTTTCTTCTATGTTTTTGCCTTTGGTTGTGAAATATTTTTCCACTTCACACCATACTTTATTCATGACTCTTCATTGAACAGTCTCTTAACTCATGTTTTCATTTTTTTTGCCTCTGTATATTGTGAAATTCATTTTTGTAACTAAATATTTGTTCAAATTTCTCACCATTTATTTCCTTTTCAAAACTTTTGATATATCTTGCCAAAACTACTCTTTCAGAAAAGTTGTACTAATTTATACATTTAAGAAAGCTGTGTTTTTTTATAACAGAGTCATGTATTTCTATGTTATAGGCTTTGAAATTTCTGAAAACCAGAAGAGGCAGGCTGCAATGACTGTGAGAAAAGTCCCTAAACAAAAAGGTAAAGCTGCCTTTAACTACCACCACTCCACCAGCCCCACTTTCTCTATCTGTGAGACTGGGAAGCCATAAACTATGTGACTATATATACCCAGGTTTGTTTCCAGGCTGAAGTTCACTTGGGGTGATGGGGATTGTCTGGGTTTCCAGGTATTCCTGATGACATGTGGCAAATGGCCTTAAAGACATAAGGCTTAGCCATTAGAAATGATGAATACCCACCATTTGCTTTGACGTGGATGGAACTGGAGGGTATTATGCTGAGTGAAGTAAGTCAATCGGAGAAGGACAATCATTATATGGTTTCACTCATACAGGGAATATAAGACATAGTGAAAGGGATTATAAGGGAAAGGAAAGAAAATGAGTGGGAAGAATCAGAGAGGGTGACAAAACATGAGAAACTCCTAACTCTGGGAAACAAACAAGGGGTAGTGGAAGGGGAGGTGGGTAGGGGAATGGGGTGACTGGGTGACAGGCACTGAGGTGGGCACTTGACAGGATGAGCACTGGGTGTTATACTATATGTTAGCAAATCGAACTCCAATTAAAAAATATATACAAACAAATAAAAAATTAAATTAAAAAATAAATTAATTTTTAAAAAGACATAAGGCTTAGGAGTAAATAGTGTAAGGTAGTTATGTCTACAGATAGTTCTTGGTAGTAGAAAGGGAGGTGGGCAGGGGCTTGGGGTGGCTGGGTGATGGGCACTGAGGGAGGCACTTGGTGGGATGAGCACTGAGTGTTATGCTATGTGCTGGCAAATTGAGCTCCAATAAAAAAATTTTAAAAAAATTGGACTTCAGAGATCAATAAGCTTCCATAAAAAAATAAATAGTTCTTTAGGTACAGGAAAAATATAGAATTTCTGTTTCTTTTCATTTTAACATAAGTGAGAGAGAGAGAAAGAAACTAAACTTTATCCACAATGTAGAGACAGATGGACAATAATAACTGTGTATAATTTTTAATAAGTGCTTTTGGAATATGTATACAGTTTTCTTTGATTTGTTTGGGGACATTTGCAAGACCAGGAGTCCCAAATCAGAATGGAGAACTTCAAACTGAACCAAGGCAGAAGATTCAGATATTCATTCTCTTTTTCTGAACCACAAACTAAAATACTTAAAAAAGGAAACTAGGGGTATCTGGGTGGCTCAGTTGAGTGTCTGACTCTTGATTTTGGCTCAGGTCATGATCCTCAGGGTCATGAGATTGAGCCCCACTTTAGGCCCCATGCTGGGTGTGGAGCCTGCTTAATATTCTTTCTTCCCCTCTGCCCCTCCTTTTCCAGCCCTCCTCATGGGCACACACTGGCACTCTCTCACTTTCTAAAAAAAAAAAAAAGGAAAGCACCTTAAGAATCAATTTGAATATGAAATGAAGCTTTATTTTCTCATTTTCATAAACTAGACAAAATTAAAATGCTTAGTTGAACAATGGGGAGTAACTACCCTTTGTTTACTTATGAGCATATTCAGTACGAGTCATTTTATATAAGTTCTTTAATTTCATTTTTATGGTACATCTTTAAGGTAGACATTATTAGACTCATTTTCCAGATGAAGAAACAAGATCTTTGAGGTGAAGTGATTATGAACTTAACTCATCTTTATTCCAAGTCCACTGTTCTTCCCTCATCATCTCAGGGCTCTGCTGATTCTCTATGCTGGGAGAACACAGCTTGCTTTTTTGTCTCACCTCAATTACTGACAAATGCTTCTATTACTGACAGCCACTGTCATTTTCTCCAGGGGTAAGTGATTTTAATGAGACCTCACTTTTCCCAGGCCCTTCTGCTTTCTCAGTAGGTTCTTTGGTTCAGAATGAGTCACCATACAAAATTATTAGATTCAAGTTGCCTGAAATTCCAGTGGCCACATAAAGCATCCTTAATTATTCCCAAATGAAGCTCCTTTTCACTAAGGAGCTATATGCCTGTGAATATCTGATTTCCAATTAAACAGTGTGCCTAGCTGGGCCCTCCCTGGCTAGACATACCTTCCTTTTAACTGCTTATTGTTTCTTGTCCTTGGGAGGCACTCACTGGTTCTTTCCCTTATTATGGAGATGTGATTATCTTCAGATAGAGAATTAAAGGCAATCACTCCTAACCTCTTGGGAGTGAGAATATGAGAGTCAGTGTTAGAAAGTTATCTGGGGTTAATGTCAGTGAAGATATGGTCTGTACGAGTAGGGGAACCCTGGGAGAGACTGTGCCCATTCCTTAGAGATATAAACAGAACAGAACTCCAGCCAGCTGGGGAGTCCTCAGGCTATAAAGAAGCTACTGGCCTAGTGGCCTGTCTGTTTCCTGGAGGTTCTTAACCCTTTAGCTTCTCTTACTATGATTCTCTCCACTGTCCTTACAACACTGACCTTCATGATGGGATGGGACTCCTTGATATCAGCATAGGTTCCCCCTAGCCTATCTGAGGCTGGCTGGTCTTTTCACTATGAATTCTTAAAGCAAAGGAACATCCATAAAACAACAAATTAGAAAACAGTCCTGCTCACTTATACCAAGCCTTTGCGTCAGGTTCCTTTTCTACCCTGTCTAGTCACAAGGCTATTCCCTTCAAGTCCTCTCTTATTCCCAGTGTTTAAGCAATTGTTCACCTGAACAGCTTTCCACCTTTAACAACAACTCTAAAGTTTTCAAAAAAACTCATTTAGCTTCAAACCTCCCAAAATTCTTTTGTATCTTCTCTATTATTTCTATTTCTAATTTTCAAGACTCTCCTAGTCCAGGATTGTAATGACTGATATATATTGAGACTCAGGGCAACTATACATGTGGAAGCAATAGTCAAACTTAGGAATTCAATGGTTATATTATGTACATGGGAAGACAAAGAAGAGAATTCTTTTAGATACCCATTAAAGCCAGTTTCCTTAACCCTTCCAGTGACTGCTTCCTGGAAATGATGGGAGCATTGTTGTTAAGATTTCTCTAAGGCAGATATAATTGGATAGGTAATTATTCTAGTGTCCCCTTACAATCCCATCTATAATGCCATGGGACCTTATCAACTCAGTATACTACTCTGGAGAAGGGGAAGCCTTCTTCTGTTTATCTGTGTAAGATAAACAAAGAGGACAGAAGTCCTAGCTCCAATGAAGGCATTTTTACTTTATGCTTACCTTTTATACTGTCTTGATTTTAAGAATTGATGTATAACTTCTTGGAATTTGAATACTAATTCCTGATCTATCAACCTATTTCAGTCTGTCATCATGGAGCTCCCTAGAGCCATGAACACAGCTCCCATCTCCAGAAGCTATGGGACCATCTCAAAATCAAATGAATATCCTAAATTAACTAAAAACGTGAAAAAGAAGAGTAAAATTGAAGTAATCAGTCCTGGTTTTAACACAAATTATATAGCTACAATAACCAAGACTGTGGTATTGGCAGAAGGATAGACATATTTTACCAGTGGAAGAGAACAGAGGAACTAAAAATAGGCCTACACAAATATGCCCAACTAATTTTTGATAAAGATGCAAAAGAAATATAGTGGATGAGGGTAACCTTTCCACCAAATGCTTCAGCTATAGACCAAAAATAAAAAACTTCAACCTAAACTCACACCCTACAAAAATTAATTCAAAATGGATAATGGGCTTAAATTTAAAGCTACAAAAACATTTTTTTTTCAAAAACTTTTTTAAAGGAGAAAATCTCCAGCATCTAGGGCTAGGCAAGAAGTTCTTAGACTTGACACCAAAAGCTTGAACCATGAAATGAAAAATTGATACAATGGACCTCATTAAAATAGACAGTTTTGCTCTATGAAAGACCATGTGAAGAGGATAAAAAGACAAGCCACAGACTAGGAAAAAATATTTGCAAACCATGTATCTGACAGAACACTACTATCTAGAATGTATAAAGAACTCTAAAAACTCAGCAATAAAAAAAACTATATGATCCAATTAGAAACAGGGCAAAAGACAGATATTTTACTGACAGGATTATATGAATGGCAGTTAAACACATGAATGGCAGTTAAACACATGAAAAGATGTTCAACATTTTTAATCAGTGGAGAAATGCAGATAAAAACCACAGTGAGATATCAGTACATACCTATTAAAAAGACTAAAATAAAAAATGGTGACAACATGGAATGCTGACAAGGGAGTAGAGGAACCAAATCATTTATACCTTGCTAGTGAGAATGTTAAATGGTACAGCCACTCTGGAAAATAGTATTGTGGTTTCTTAAGCCACAAAACATACAACTACCATATAACCCAGCAATTATACTCGTGGGCAGTTTTCCCAGAAAAATGAAAACTTACTTTCACACATACATCAAAAAAACCCTCTATGTTAACTAACTTGAATTTAAGTAAAATCTTGGAGAAAAATTAAAACTCCAAACAAATGTTTATAGCAGCTTTGTTCATAATAGCCCAAACTGGAAACATGTCAGATATCTTTCAGTGAGTGAGTAATTATGGTATATCCATACCATGGAATATTACTCATGAATAAAAAGGAGCCAACTATTGGTACATTCGGCAACCTGGGTGAATCTCCAAGGAATTTTGCTGAATAAGAAAAGTCAATCCCCAAAGATTATATATATGGTATGACTCCATTTATATAACATTCTTGAAATGATGTCATTTAGTAATGTGGAACAGATTAGTGATTGCCAGTGGTTAAAAAAGGGGTAAGGTCAGGAGAAAAGTAAATGTGGTTATGGAAGAATAACAAGAATGATTTTGTGATATAGAAATGTTCTCTCTTGTCTGTGTCCTATAACCATGTTAATAATCTGCTTGTAATATTGTACTACAGTTTTGCAAAATATTATCATTGAAGAAACTGAGTAAAGGCTACAAAGCATATCTCTATTATTTCTTACAACTGCATGTAAATCTACAATACTCACAAAATAAAAAGCTTAATTGAGAAATTAAAATGACCACTTCCCAAATTTTCTCCCTAATATTTTCATATCATTTGTTGGTACCCAGTACCCTCATATTTTTGACACTTACCACCTTTGGAAATTGCCTATTAGAGGACATCATCAAAATGGCAGAATAGTTTTCTACTGTCTTCCCTCTAAAAACATTGGTTTTGGCAGTCACCCACAGATGCATGTGCTTTTGTGAAAGTTCAAAAGTCCAGGAGAAAAGTTCCAGAGCACCCATGGAGAAAAAAAAAATCCATGACTAGGTGCATGGAAAAAATATGCCAATCAATAAACACTAGAGGAAGTGAATGCTTTTTTCAAATGCAAAGAGCAATTCAAGACAACAAGGAACATGAAAAATTAAGGAAACATGACATCACCAAAGGAACACAATTTTCTAGAAACTGACCCCCAAAGACATGGAGATATGCAATTTTTTTCCAGTAAACATTTCAAGATAGTTGTTTTAAGTTCAGTGAGTTACAAGGAAGCAGAGAGAGACAATTCAACGTCAGAAAAACAATACACAAAACAAGAAATTTAACAGAGAGTAGAAATAATAAAAAAGAATCAAACAGAAATTATAGAGCTGAAGAATATAACAAATGAAATAGAAAAAAAATTCAATAGAGAACATTAACAACAGATTGAACAAGCAGAAGAAAGAATTTGTGAAGGCAAAACTGGTCATTTGAAATTGTCCAGAGTAGAACAAAGGAAAAAAAAATTAAAAAGTGGAGAAAAGCCTATGTGAGTTATGAGATAAAATTAAGAGAGAAAATCTATAAAATATTGAAGTCCCAGAAGAAGCAAAGAGGGGGAAAGGAGAAGAATGCTTATTTAAAGAAATGACAGCTGAAAAATTTCCAATTCTGGATGGGTATTTAAATATTCAGCTTCATGAAGCTCATTGGTTTCCAAACAATTTCAACCCAAATGATCTTCTTCAAGATACATTATAATTAAAACTGTCCAAAATCAAAGACAAATAGAAAGTATTAAAAGTAGCAAGAGAAAAACAATCATCAAATACAAGGTAACCCACATAAAACTATTCAAAGGTTTCTCAGCAGGAACCTAGTGGACTAGGAGAGAGTGGGATGTTATATAGTCAAAGTTCTGAAAGAAGAAAACTGTCAGCCAAAATACTATACCCAGGAAAGGTGTCCATTAGAAATGAAGGAGAGAGAAAAACTTTCCCAGAGAGAGAGAGAAAATGAGAGAGAGAGAGAGAGTTCATTACCATTAGACTTGTCTTACAAGAAATGCTGAAAGGAGTTTTTAAAGCTTAAATGAAAGGATGCTAATTAGTAACATGAAAACATATGAAAATATAAACACACAGGTAAAACAAGTATATAATCTAATTCAGAATATTCTAATATGGTGATGTATTAGTTACTTATACCTATCAAGGATAAGGTATGAACGGATTAAAAATAACTATAGCTACAATAATTTATTAATGGATAAGAATAAAAAGATGGAAATTATGACATCAAAACATAATATGTGGGGTTGGGGATTAAAAAGGTAGAGTTTTATTATGCATTTAAAGTTAATTTGTTATTAGCATAAAATAGACTATTGTAACTATAAGGTGTTTGATGTAAGCCTCACTGTAACAACAAAGCAGACACCTAGACATACAAAAAAAAAAAAGACATGAATCAAAGCATACCTTTGGAAAACTATCGAAGATAGCAAAAGAGGAAGAGAAGGACAAAAGAGCTATAAAACAAAGTAATAAGATGACAATAGAAAGTCCTTACCTATTAACAATTTTTTTCTGCAGTTTATTTATTTTTTATTTAAATTCAAGTTAGTTAACATGTACTGTAGTATTGTTTCAGGAGTAGAATTTAGTGATTCATCACTTATATATACCACCCAGTGCTTATCCCAACAAGTGCCTTCCTTAATGCTCATCACTCATTTAGCCCATCCCCCACCTGCCTCCCCTCCAGGACATAAATGAATTCAATTCCCTTATCAACGTGCATAGAATGGCTGAGTGAATAAAAATACAAGACACAACTATACATTGTCTACAAAGGTCTAAGTTCATCTTTGAGGATACACATAGCCTCAAAATTAACATATGGGAAAAGATATTCCGTGCAAGTGGAAGCCAAGAGAGAGAAAGGGTAACTATTCTTATATCAGATAAACAGAATATAAGTCAAAAACTTTCACAAGAAACATAGAAGGTGGGATCCCTGGGTGGCGCAGCGGTTTGGCGCCTGCCTTTGGCCCAGGGCACGATCCTGGAGACCCGGGGTTGAGTCCCACATCGGGCTCCCGGTGCGTGGAGCCTGCTTCTCCCTCTGCCTGTGTCTCTGCCTCTCTCTCTCTCTCTCTCTCTCTCTATGTGTGTGTGACTATCATAAATAAAAAAAAGAAAAAAAAAGAAACATAGAAGGTCATCATATAATGATAAAGGGATAATTTATCAAGATATATATGTCCCCAAAACATAAATATATAAATTAAATATATATGCACCAAATATGAAGCACCTAAATATATTAAGCAAATATAAATATATCTGAAAGGAAGAAACAGAAATATAATTAAAGCAACAATTGATGGGATGAACACTGAGTGTTATACTATATGTTGGCAAATCAGACTTCAATATAAAAAAGAAATATAATTAAGGCAATGATTGATAGAGCACCTAGACAAAAAAATGATTAAGAAAATGTTGGACTGGAAATATATTTATTTTTTAAAAGATTTTATTTATTCGAGAGAAAGAGTAAGGGAGAGAATGAGCAGAGGGGGAGGGGCAAAGGGAGATGGAGAAGCAGACTCCCCTCTAAGTAGGGAGCTCAACATGGGGCTCAAACGCAGAATGTTGAGATCATGACCTGAGTGGAAAGCAAATACTTAACTGACTGAGCCACACAGGTGCCAATGGACTAGAAATATATTTAGACCAATTTGGACCGACTTTATTTATTTATTTATTTATTTATTTATTTATTTATTTATAAAAACAGGCTTTAAAAATATTTTATTTACTATTTATTCATGAGCAAGAGAGAGAGGCAGAGACACAGGCAGAGGGAGAAGCAGGCTCCATGCAGGGAGCCTGACATGGGACTTGATCCCGGGACTCCAGGATCAGGCCCTGGGCCGAAGGCCATGCTAAACCACTGAGCCACCTGGACTGCCCAATTTGTATCATATTTAGACCTAAAAGACATACAAGAATCATGCCATCCAATAGCAGCAGCTCTTTTCTCAAGTAGAAATGGAACATGTTCTAGGGTCATAAAACAAGTTTTAGCAAATTTAAGAAGACTGAAATCATGTCAAGTATCATTCACCACAATGGTATGAAACTAGCAATCAATAACAGGAGGAAAACTGGAAAGTTCACAAATATGTGGAAATTAAACAACACACTCCTGAACAACCAATGAATCAAAGAAGAAATCAAAAAGAAAAATTAAAAAAAGATCTTGAGATAAATGAAAATGAAAACACAACATAACAAGTTATTGGATATAGCAAAATCAGTTCTAGGAGGGAAGTTTATAGCTGTAAAGCCTACACAAAGAAAAAAAAATTGAAATAAGCAACCTAACTTTACATTTCAAGGAACAAGAAAAAGAAGAAAATTTAAGGCCAAAGTTAACAGGAGAAAGGAAATAAAGATCAGAGGAGAAATAGAGACCAGAAAAACAATAGAAAAGATAAGTTAAGAGCTGGCATTTGAAAAGATAAACAAAATTGAGAAACCTTTACTAAGAAAGAAAGAGAAGACTCAAATAAATAAAATCAGAAATTAAATAGGAGATATTACATATGATACCACAGAAATAGAATCATGAAGATGACAAGTGTATACTGTGAACAAGTATACACTAACAAATTGGATGACCTAGAAGAAATGAATAATTTCCAAAAAACATCAAATGTACCAAGATTGAACCATGGAGGTAGAAAATCTAGCCATACCAAAGATGAGTAAAAAAAAAAAATTACTAAGTAGAAACATCCCAACAAAGAAAAGCCCAAGAATAGTTTCACTAGTGAGTTGTACCAAGTATTTAAAGAATTAATGCCAATCCTTCTCAAACTCTTCAAAAAATTGAAGAGAAGAGTACATTCCCAAACTCTTTTTATGAAATCAGCATTACACTGACATCAAATCCAGATAAGGACACCACAGGGAAAGAAAACCACAGGACAATATTTCTGATGCAAAAGTTCTTAACAAAATACTGGCTAACCAAATGCAAGAGCACATTAAAAGGATCATACAGCATCATTAAGTGGCATTCATTACTGAGATACAAGGATGGGTTAACATATGCAAATCAAAAATGTAATACACCACAATAATAGAAAGATAAAAATCATATAATCTCAATAGATGCTGAAAAAAGTATTTGACAGAATTCAACATCTTTTCATGATAAAAAATCTCATTAAATTAGGTATAGAAGGAACTACCTCAATATAATAAAGGCAATATATAGAAAATCTACAGCTAATATCATATTTAATGGTAAAAGTTTAAAAGCTATTATTCTAATATAAGAACACAGTGGTGCCAGATCTCACCACTCCTATGCAAAATAGTACTAGAAGTCAAGCAGAGAGCAATCAGGTAAGAAAGAAAGAAGAAAGAAAAGAAAAAAGAAAAGGAAAGAAAGAAAAAGAAAAGAAAAAGAAAAGAAAAAGAAAGAAAGAAAGAAAGAAAGAAAAAGAAAGAGAAGAAAGAAAGAAAAGAAAGAAAGAAAAAGAAAGAAAGAAAGAAAGAAAGAAAGAAAGAAAGAAAGAAAGAAAGAAAGAAAGAAAGAAAAAGAAAGAAAGAAAGAAAGAGGAGGGGAGAGATATATTCCCCATCTGGCAGTTAAGACAAGAGAGCTAAATTAGTCAGAAGTTTTATAGCAAGGAGAACAGAGAAATATAGTGCTCAAGCACAATTAAGCTGTAGAACCCTCACTGGGGGATAAGGGGGCTAGGGAATAGCAGGGCTGGCTGAAGGCCTGGAATGAGAGGCCAGGGATTCGAGGGAAGTCGGTGGGAGAAGCTCAGAGGGCAAATCAGGGCTAAGGGCTCAGGCCTTAGGACCAATGGCATGGACTACTAAAGGGCTAGAGTTGGCACTCATGGGAAAAAAAGAAAAGATTTTGTATGTAGAAAATCTTAAAGACTACCAAAAAACTGTTAGATTTAATCAATGAATTCAGTAAGGTTTCAGGATGCAAAGTCAACATACAAAAATCATTAGCATCTATACACCAACAATGAGCTATTCAAAAAACAAAATAAAACAGTCCATTTATAATAGTATCAAAAATGATAAAATACTTAGAAATAAATCTAGCCAAGCAGGTGAAAGATGTATTCACTGAAAACTCTAAGACATTTATGAAAAAAAAGGAAGATATCCTGTGCCTCTGGATTTGAAAAATTAATATCATTAAAATGACTGTACTGACAAAACCATCTATAGTTTCTGTGCATTTCCTGTCAAGGTTCTAATGACATTTTTTCCAGAAATAAGAAAAACAATTCTGAAATTTATATGGAACCATAAAAGACTCTAAAGAGCCAAAGTAATCTTGAGAAAGAACAAAGCTGGAACCATCACACTTTCTGGCTTCAAAATATATTACAGAACTATGGTAACCAAATAGTTTAGCACTTGGAAAAATACAGATACAAAGACCAATAGAAAAGAATCTAGATCCCAGAAATAAACCCATGCATATACAATCAAGTAAAATCTGACAAGGGAGCCACAAATATTCAATAAAGGACAATCTCTTCAATAACTGGTTCTGGGTAGTCACCTGCAGAAGGATGAACTAGACCCCTATGTTACATCACCCATAAAAATTAACTCATAATGGCTTAAAGACTTAACTATAAATATATATATATATATCTTCAATTGCTATAAGAAAATATGGAAAAATCTTCTTGACATTGGTTTTGGCAATGAATTATTGGACATGGCACATAAAGCACAAATAACAAAAGAAAAACTAGTGGAATCACATCAAATTTAAAGGTTCTGCACAGCAAAAATCAACAAAATAGAAAAGCAACCTATGGAATGGGAAAAATACTTGCAAACTACATATGTGATAAGGAGTTAATATCCAAAATATTAAAGGAATTCATACTACTCAATAGCAAAAACCCACAAATAATCCAATTAAAGAAGAGACAAATGATTTGAATAGATACTTTTCCAAAGAAAATATTCAAATGTCCAACAAGTACATGAAAAGTTGCTCAACATCACTAATCATCAGGAAATGCAAATAAAAAGCACAATGAGATAACACTTCACACCTGTTAGAATGCCTATCAAAAGACAAACAATAACAAGGACTGACAAGGATATGGAGAGAAAGGAACCCCTGTATACCGTGGGAATGTACATTGGTACAACCAATATGGAAAACAGTATGGAGGTTAATAAAAAATTAATATGATCCAGCAATTCCAGTTTAGGGTATATATCTAAAGGAAATGAAATCACTGTCTCAAAGAAATATCTGCTCCCTATGTTCACTGCAGCATTACTCACATTAGCCAAGACATGGAAACAACCTAAATGTCCTTTAGCAGACAAATGGATAAAATAAATGTATATAAAGTACACACTCACGGAATATTATTCAGTCATAAAAGAAGGAAATCCTGCCTTTTGCCACATCATGAATGAACCTGAAAGGTATTATGCTAAGTTAAATAATTCAGAGAAAGACAAATACTGTATGATCTCACTTATATGTGAAATGTAATAAAATTGAATTCATAGAAAGAGAACAGATTGGTGGTTGCCAGATGCAAGAGGGTATGTAGTGGGAGAAATGGGTAAAGGTAGTCAAAGGGTACAGGCTTATAAAATAAGTGTATAGCATGGTCACTAAAGTTAATAATACTGTATTGTAAGTTTGAAAGTTTCTAAGAGAGATCTTAAAAGTTCTCATCAAAAGAAAAAATATATAACTATGTGAGGTGGTAGATGTTAAATAACCTTCATGTGATTATCATTCTGTAGTGTATATATACATCAACTCATTATGTTGTACACCTTAATCATATCCAATGTAATACGTGTATTTTACCTCAATAAAACTAATGGACAAAAAGGAAATACAAAATCTGAGCAGCTCAGTGAGACTAAGACGACTGAATTAGCAATCAAAAACCTCACGAAAAGAAAAGCTTAGGACCAGATGGTTTCACTAGTGAATTCTATGAAAGATTTAAAGAAGAATTAATACCACTTCTTCTCAAACTCTTCCTAAAAACCTGAAAAGAACACTTTCAAACTCATTTTATGAGGCGAGGATTACACTGACACTAGTTCCAGATAAAGACAATATAAGACAATATAGGTCATTATTTCTGATAAATATGATTCAAAAATTCTCAAGAAAATGCTAGCAAACCAAATTCAGCAGCACATTAAAAGGATCATACACCATCATCTAGTGGAATTCATCTCTAGGAAGCAGAGACATATGCAAATCAATAAATGTGATGCACAACATTAACAAATATAAGATAAAATCACATTCCTATAGATACAATACAAGCATCTGACAAAATTCAACATATTTTCATGATTAAAATTCTCAGTAAATTTGTATATAAGGAACATACTTCAACATAATCAATGCGTTATATGACAAGCCTAACCACTATTAACAAGTATGCTCAATGGTGAATGGCTGAAAGCTTTTCCTCTAATATCAGGAACAAGACAGGGATGCCAACTCTCACCACTTTTACTTAATGTACTGCTGGAAGTCCTATCCAGAGCAATCAGGCAAGAAAAAGAAAGGAAGAAGCAAAATTGTCCCTGTTTGGAGCTGACATGATTTGTTTTAGGAAAAATCTAGAAACTCTCCTAAGAGATAATATTAGAATACTATAATAATAATGGAATTCAATAATGTTTCAGGATACAAAATACAAAAATTACTTGTTTCAATAACAATGAACATTGAAAAGAGAAATTAAGAGACACTCCCATTTACAATAGTACAGAATAGGATAAAGTGCTTAGGAATATATTTAACTTCAGCAGTTAAAAATCTATACACTGAAAGCTATTAGAAATTTATAAAAGAGGAGGGAGGGGCAAGATGGCGGAAGAGTAGGGTCTCCAAATCACCTGTCTCCACCAAATTACCTAGAAAACCTTCAAATTATCCTGAAAATCTATGAATTCGGCCTGAGAATTAAGGAGAGAACACCTGGAATGCTACAGTGAGAAGAGTTCGCGCTTCTACAAGGTAGGAAGACGGGGAAAAAGAAATAAAGAAACAAAGGCCTCCAAGGGGGAGGGGCCCCGCGAGGAGCCAGGCTGAGGCCGGGGCGAGTGTCCCCAGGACAGGAGAGCCCCGTCCCGGAGGAGCAGGAGCTGCACCGACCTTCCCGAGCGGAAAGGGGCTCGCGGGGAGTTGGAGCAGGACCCAGGAGGGCGGGGATGCCTCGGGCTCCCCGGGGACAGTAACAGCAACTGCGTGCCCCGGAGAGTGCGCCGAGCTCCCTAAGGGCTGCAGCGCGCACGGCGGGACCCGGAGCAGCTCAGAGGGGCTCGGGCGGCGGCTCCGCGGAGGGGGCTGCACGGCCCCGGGAGCAGCTCGGAGGGGCTCGGGCAGAGGAAGAGGCTCCATGCGGAGGGGGCTGCGCGGTTCCAGGAGCAGCTTGGGGGGCTTGGGCGGCAGCTCCGCGGAGGGGGCTGCGCGGCCCGGGAGCGCGAATCCACCAGCGCAGGCTCCGGAGCACAGGGCGCCGGGACACAGCCCAGGATCCGGCCTCCCCCGGGACAGGCAGAGGCCGGGAGGGCCCAGGACAGCAAGGACGCTCCTGCCCCAGCTGAGCAGATCAGCGGCGCCGCCCCGGAGCCTCCAGGCCCTGCAGACGGAGAGCTCCGGAGTTCCTGCAGGGGCTGAATCCAGGTTTCCAGAGCTGGCCCCGCCACTAGGGCTGTTGCTCCTGGGGCCTCACGGGGTAAACAACCCCCATGAGCCCTGCACCAGGCAGGGGCACAGGAGCTCCCCCAACTGCTATCACCTGAAAATCAGCACAGCAGGCCCCTCCCCCAGAAGACCAGCTGGACTGACTGACAACTTCCAGAGGAAGCCAAGGGACTTAAAGTACACAGAATCAGAAGACACTCCCCCGTGGTTCTTTTTTTTTTTTTTTTGTTCTGTTTTGTTTTGTTTTGCTTTTTGATTTGTTTCCTCCCCCCACCCCTTTTTTTTTCTTTCTTTTTCTTTCTCTTCTTCTTCCCTTTTTTTTTCGTTTTTTTCTTCCTTTTTTTTCTCTCTCTTTTCTTTCCTTCTTTCTCTCCTCTCTTTTTCTCCTTTTCCCAATACAACTTGCTTTTGGCCACTCTGCACTGAGCAAAATGACTAGAAGGAAAACCTCACCTCAAAAGAAAGAATCAGAAACAGTCCTCTCTCCCACAGAGTTACAAAATCTGGATTACAATTCAATGTCAGAAAGCCAATTCAGAAGCACTATTATACAGCTACTGGTGGCTCTAGAAAAAAGCATAAAGGACTCAAGAGACTTCATGACTGCAGAATTTAGAGCTAATCAGGCAGAAATTAAAAATCAATTGAATGAGATGCAATCCAAACTAGAAGTCCTAACGACGAGGGTTAACGAGGTGGAAGAACGAGTGAGTGACATAGAACACAAGGTGATAGCAAAGAGGGAAACTGAGGAAAAAAGAGACAAACAATTAAAAGACCATGAAGATAGATTAAGGGAAATAAACGACAGCCTGAGGAAGAAAAACCTACGTTTAATTGGTGTTCCCGAGGGTGCCGAAAGGGACAGAGGGCCAGAATATGTATTTGAACAAATCCTAGCTGAAAACTTTCCTAATCTGGGAAGGGAAACAGGCATTCAGATCCAGGAAATAGAGAGATCCCCCCCTAAAATCAATAAAAACCGTTCAACACCTCGACATTTAATAGTGAAGCTTGCAAATTCCAAAGATAAGGAGAAGATCCTTAAAGCAGCAAGAGACAAGAAATCCCTGACTTTTATGGGGACGAGTATTAGGGTAACAGCAGACCTCCACAGAGACCTGGCAGGCCAGAAAGGGCTGGCAGGATATATTCAGGGTCCTAAATGAGAAGAACATGCAACCAAGAATACTTTATCCAGCAAGGCTCTCATTCAAAATGGAAGGAGAGATAAAGAGCTTCCAAGACAGGCAGCAACTAAAAGAATATGTGACCTCCAAACCAGCTCTGGAAGAAATTTTAAGGGGGACTCTTAAAATTCCCCTTTAAGAAGAAGTTCAGTGGAACAGTCCACAAAAACAAGGACTGAATAGATATCATGATGACACTAAACTCATATCTCTCAATAGTAACTCTGAATGTGAATGGGCTTAATGACCCCATCAAAAGGCGCAGGGTTTCAGACTGGATAAAAAAGCAGGACCCATCTATTTGCTGTCTACAAGAGACTCATTTTAGACAGAAGGACACCTACAGCCTGAAAATAAAAGGTTGGAGAACCATTTACCATTCGAATGGTCCTCAAAAGAAAGCAGGGGTAGCCATCCGAATATCAGATAAACTAAAATTTACCGCGAAGACTATAGTGAGAGATGAAGAGGGACACTATATCATACTTAAAGGATCTATTCAACAAAGGACTTAACAATCCTCAATATATATGCCCCGAATGTGGGAGCTGCCAAATATATAAATCAATTATTAACCAAAGTGAAGAAATACTTAGATAATAATACACTTATACTTGGTGACTTCAATCTAGCTCTTTCTATACTCGATAGGTCTTCTAAGCACAACATCTCCAAAGAAACGAGAGCTTTAAATGATACACTGGACCAGATGGATTTCACAGATATCTACAGAACTTTACATCCAAACTCAACTGAATACACATTCTTCTCAAGCGCACATGGAACTTTCTCCAGAATAGACCACATATTGGGTCACAAATTGGGTCTGAACTGATACCAAAAGATTGGGATTGTCCCCTGCATATTCTCAGACCATAATGCCTTGAAATTAGAACTAAATCACAACAAGAAGTTTGGAAGGACCTCAAACACGTGGAGGTTAAGGACCATCCTGCTAAAAGATGAAAGGGTCAACCAGGAAATTAAGGAAGAATTAAAAAGATTCATGGAAACTAATGAGAATGAAGATACAACCGTTCAAAATCTTTGGGATGCAGCAAAAGCAGTCCTAAGGGGAAATACATCGCAATACAAGCATCCATTCAAAAACTGGAAAGAACTCAAATACAAAAGCTAAACTTACACATACAGGAGCTAGAGAAAAAACAGCAAATAGATCCTACACCCAAGAGAAGAAGGGAGTTAATAAAGATTCGAGCAGAACTCAACGAAATAGAGACCAGAAGAACTGTGGAACAGATCAACAGAACCAGGAGTTGGTTCTTTGAAAGAATTAATAAGATAGATAAACCATTAGCCAGCCTTATTAAAAAGAAGAGAGAGAAGACTCAAATTAATAAAATCATGAATGAGAAAGGAGAGATCACTACCAACACCAAGGAAATACAAACGATTTTAAAAACATATTATGAACAGCTATACGCCAATAAATTAGGCAATCTAGGAGAAATGGACGCATTCCTGGAAAGCCACAAACTACCAAAACTAGAACAGGAAGAAATAGAAAACCTGAACAGGCCAATAACCAGGGAGGAAATTGAAGCAGTCATCAAAAACCTCCCAAGACACAAGAGTCCAGGGCCAGATGGCTTCCCAGGGGAATTTTATCAAACGTTTAAAGAAGAAACCATACCTATTCTCCTAAAGCTGTTTGGAAAGATAGAAATAGATGGAGTACTTCCAAATTCGTTCTATGAGGCCAGCATCACCTTAATTCCAAAACCAGACAAAGACCCCACCAAAAAGGAGAATATCAGACCAATATCCCTGATTAACATGGATGCAAAAATTCTCAACAAGATACTAGCCAATAGGATCCAACAGTACATTAAGAAAATTATTCACCATGACCAAGTAGGATTTATCCCTGGGACACAAGGCTGGTTCAACACCCGTAAAACAATCAATGTGATTCATCATATCAGTAAGAGAAAAACCAAGAACCATAGGATCCTCTCATTAGATGCAGAGAAAGCATTTGACAAAATACAGCATCCATTTCTGATCAAAACTCTTCAGAGTGTAGGGATAGAGGGAACATTCCTCGACATCTTAAAAGCCATCTATGAAAAGCCCACAGCAAATATCATTCTCAATGGGGAAGCACTGGGAGCCTTTCCCCTAAAATCAGGAACAAGACAGGGATGTCCACTCTCACCACTGCTATTCAACATAGTACTGGAAGTCCTAGCCTCAGCAATCAGACAACAAAAAGACATTAAAGGCATTCAAATTGGCAAAGAAGAAGTCAAACTCTCCCTCTTCGCCGATGACATGATACTCTACATAGAAAACCCAAAAGTCTCCACCCCAAGATTGCTAGAACTCATACAGCAATTCGGTAGCGTGGCAGGATACAAAATCAATGCCCAGAAGTCAGTGGCATTTCTATACACTAACAATGAGACTGAAGAAAGAGAAATTAAGGAGTCAATCCCATTTACAATTGCACCCAAAAGCATAAGATCCTTAGGAATAAATCTAACCAAAGAGGTAAAGGATCTATACCTTAAAACTATAGAACACTTCTGAAAGAAATTGAGGAAGACACAAAGAGATGGAAAAATATTCCATGCTCATGGATTGGCAGAATTAATATTGTAAAAATGTCAATGTTACCCAAGGCAATTTACACATTTAATGCAATCCCTATCAAAATAACATGGACTTTCTTCAGAGAGTTAGAACAAATTATTTTAAGATTTGTGTGGAATCAGAAAAGACCCCGAATAGCCAGGGGAATTTTAAAAAAGAAAACCATATCTGGGGGCATCACAATGCCAGATTTCAGGTTGTACTACAAAGCTGTGGTCCTCAAGACAGTGTGGTACTGGCACAAAAACAGACACATAGATCAGTGGAACAGAATAGAGAACCCAGAAGTGGACCCTGAACTTTATGGTCAACTAATATTCGATAAAGGAGGAAAGACTATCCATTGGAAGAAAGACAGTCTCTTCAATAAATGGTGCTGGGAAAATTGGACATCCACATACAGAAGAATGAAACTAGACCACTCTCTTTCACCATACACAAAGATAAACTCAAAATGGATGAAAGATCTAAATGTGAGACAAGATTCCATCAAAATCCTAGAGAAGAACACAGGCAACACCCTTTTTGAACTCGGCCACAGTAACTTCTTGCAAGATACATCCACGAAGGCAAAAGAAACAAAAGCAAAAATGAACTATTGGGACTTCATCAAGATAAGAAGCTTTTGCACAGCAAAGGATACAGTCAACAAAACTAAAAGACAACCTACAGAATGGGAGAAGATATTTGCAAATGACATATCAGATAAAGGGCTAGTTTCCAAGATCTATAAAGAACTTATTAAACTCAACACCAAAGAAACAAACAATCCAATCATGAAATGGGCAAAAGACATGAACAGAAATCTCACGGAGGAAGACATAGACATGGCCAACATGCATATGAGAAAATGCTCTGCATCACTTGCCATCAGGGAAATACAAATCAAAACCACAATGAGATACCACCTCACACCGGTGAGAATGGAGCAAATTAACAAGGCAGGATACAACAAATGTTGGAGGGGATGCGGAGAAAAGGGAACCCTCATACACTGTTGATGGGAATGTGAACTGGTGCAGCCACTCTGGAAAACTGTGTGGAGGTTCCTCAAAGAGTTAAAAATAGACCTGCCCTACGACCCAGCAATTGCACTATTGGGGATTTACCCCAAAGATACAGATGCAGTGAAACGCCGGGACACCTGTACCCTGATGTTTATAGCAGCAATGGCCACGATAGCCAACCTGTGGAAGGAGCCTCGGTGTCCAACGAAAGATGAATGGATAAAGAAGATGTGGTTTATGTATACAATGGAATATTACTCAGCTATTAGAAACGACAAATACCCACCATTTGCTTCAACGTGGATGGAACTGGAGGGTATTATGCTGAGTGAAGTAAGTCAGTCAGTGAAGGACAAACATTATATGTTCTCATTCATTTGGGGAATATAAATAATAGTGAAAGGGAATATAAGGGAAGGGAGAAGAAATGTGTGGGAAATATCAGAAAGGGAGACAGAACGTAAAGACTGCTAACTCTGGGAAATGAACTAGGGGTGGTAGAAGGGGAGGAGGGCGGGGGGTGGGAGTGAATGGGTGACAGGCACTGGGGGTTATTCTGTATGTTAGTAAATTGAACACCAATAAAAAATTAAAAAAAACAAATAAAAAAAAGAAATTTATAAAAGAAATTGAAGAAAACACAAATAAATGGAATAATATTCTGTATTTATGGATTGTAAATATTGATATCATGAAAATGCCCTTACTACCCAAAGCCATCTGTAGATTTATTGTAATCCTTATCTAAAATTCCATGGCATTTTTCACAGAAGTAGATAAAACAATTATAAAATTCATATGGAACCACAAAAGACCCCAAATAACTAAAGCAAACCTGAGAAAGAAGAACAAAATTGGTGGCATCATGTTCTCTGATTTATTTAAACTTTATTCCAAAGCAAATAGTAATCAAAACAATATACTGGCAATAAAATCTGACATATAGACTAGTGGGAGAGAATCAAAAGACCAATTATATCCATTCATCCTTCGATGGACACCAAGGCTTCTTTCACAGTTTGGCTATTGTGGACATTGCTGCTATAAACATCGGGGTGCAGGTGGATGAATGGATAAAGAAGATGTGGTCTATGTATACAATGGAATATTACTCAACCATTAGAAATGACAAATACCATTTGCTTCGACGTGGATGGAACTGGAGGGTAGGTATTATGCTGAGTGAAATAAGTCAATCAGAGAAGGTCAAACATTATATGGTCTCATTCATTTGGGGAATATAAAAAATAGTGAAAGGGAATAAAGGGGAAAGGAGAGAAAATGAGTGGGAAATATCAGAGAGGGAGACAGAACATGAGAGACTACTAACTCTGGGAAACGAACAAGGGGTGGTGGAAAGGGAGGTCAGCAAGGGGTGGGGGTGACTGAGTGACGGGTACTGAGGGGGGCACTTGATGGGATGAGCACTGGGTGTTATGTTATATGTTGGCAAATTGAACTCCAATAAAAAAAATGAGAGAGACCAATTATAAACCCATAGTCAACTAATATTTATCAGGAGGTCAGGAATACTCAGTGGGGAAAGGATAGCCTCTTTTATAAATGATATTGGGAAAATTGGATTTTCACATGCAAAGGAATGTATTGGACTCCTGTCTTACACTGCTCAGAAAAATTAACTCAAAATGAATTAAAGATTTAAGTGGAAGACCTAACACCATAAAAATCCTAAAAGAAAATATAGGGAAAATACTCCTTGACATGATTTTGGCAACAAGTTTTTTAATATGACACCAAAAGCATGACCAAAATAAAAAAAAGTGGGACTACATCAAACTAAAAAAAAAAATCAACAAAATGAAAAGGCGACCTACAGAATGAGAGAAAATATTGGCAAACCATGTATCAGATAAGGGATTAATATTCAAAATATATGAGCAACACATACAAGTCAACTACAAACTACAAAAAATGGGCAAATGACCTGAATAGATGTTTCTCCAAATAAAGCATGCAAATGCCCATGTAAATGTTCTACAAGTGTAAAAAAAAAAGATGTTCAATGTTACCAATCATCAGAATAATGTAAATCAAAACCATGAGAGGTTATATTTGTTAGAGTGGCTGCTATCAAAAAAAGAGAGATAACAAGTGCTGGTGAGGATTTGGAGAAAAAGGAGCCCTTGGACACTGATGGTAGGAGTATAAATTTGTAAGGTGCTATGAAAACAGTATGGAGGGTCCCCAAAAAGTTGAAAATAGAGTGGTCATCTGATCCAGCAATTCCACTTCTAGTGTATAAGGAAAGAAAATGAAATCAAAATCCCAAAGAGATTTCTGCACCCTCATGTTCATTGCAGCATTATTCACAATAGCCACGACAATGAACAACTGATATATCCTTCAGCAGATGAATGGATAATATATATGTTACATATACAATAGAATATTATTCAGCCATAAAAATAAGGAAATATTACCATTTATGGAAACATGGATGGACTTTGAGGGCATCATACTATGTGAAATAAGTAAAACAAAAATATAAATACTATATGATTTCATTTATATTGGAATAAAAAAAAGCAAAATTATAGAAACAGAAAGTTTCTTGTTTGGTAGTTGCCAGGGCCTGGGATGGGGGAAGTATAAAGATGTTGGTCAAAGGGCACAAAAGGGTAGTTGCCAGATGAAGAATTCGGGGAATATAATGTACAGCACAGTGACTATAGTTAATATTTTAACTTGGGAGTGCTAAGAGAGTAGTTCTTAAATGCTCTTAGCACACACAAAAAAAGGTTATTTTGTGAAGTGATGGATATACTAACCTTATTGTAGTAATCATCTTGGAATATATATGTGTATCAAATCATCACATTGTACACCTTAAACTTATAGAATGTTACTTATTGATTATATCTCAATAAATCTGGAAAACAAAAGTAAGATCTAAAACAAAGCAAAACAATATTAGCTTTTAAAAAAGAACTCATTGCTTCCTACTTAAGTGCCAATGGCTGACAATGACTCAATATGATACTACTTCTAGGATAATGGGATCGAGTCATCAAACAAAGGCAAACAAAGAAGCTGTAATGTTGAAATTTCAGACATTAGCCAGCAGTTGAGGAAGCTATTTGGGAGCAGCAGAGAGGTCTTCATTGCATTCTGAATCATATGCTGTATGCAATTATGCTCTGAATATAGGTTAGGATTAAACTTTAAATTCAGCCCCTCCACCCTGGAATCTTCTATTCATGTGGATTTTGCTTTGAAGCTTGCAAATATTTCTATGAAAGTTGTAGTCATTGAATTGTCCCCTTTGAATGGTCACAAATATATTCCAAGTCTTCCTTGTATTACATGAATCATATTTTCTTTGCTTTCTTTCTAATCTACCAAATGTGACTTTCATATTAAATATGGTTTCATCACTACAACCTGAGGTAGAGTACACTTGTACCTTGCCTTTTAGAAAACCATTTCCCAACTGAAGACCTGCTTTGAAGTCACTAGTTCTTAACTTGGCTCTTTTGACACTTCTAGGGGGAGTTGAGGAGGGAGAAAACCAAATTGCTTTGAAATTAAATGGAAAGCGTTGGGTGATTTGCAGGAACGTCTGGCATAATGGATTATGGTCTCTTGGGGTGCCTGGGTGGTACAGTCAATTGAGCATCTGACTCTTGGCTTTGGCTCAGGTCATGATCTCAGGGTCATGGGATTGAGCCCTGCATTGGGATCCCTGCTCAGCTTGGAGTCTACTTAAGTTTCTCTCTCCCTGTCCTTTTGGCCCTCCTCCTGCCCCCCCCCCCTTAAATAAATAAGTAAATATTTTTAAGATTTTGTTTATTTTTTTATAGATTTTATTTATTTATTCATGAGAGACACAGAGAGAGAAAGGCAGAGACACAGGCAGAGAGAGAAGCAGGATCCATGCAGGGAGCCTGATGTGGGACTCGATTTCAGGATTCCAGTATCACACCCTGGGCCGACGGGAGGCGCTCAACTGCTGAGCCACCCAGGCGTCCCTAAATAAGTAAATCTTAAGAAAAAAAGAATGAGAAATCAAATAATGTGGATTCTAGGGACGTCTGGGTGGCTCAACAGTTGAGTGTCTCCCTTTGGTTCAGGGTATGATCCCAGTCAGGGTATCGAGTCCCACATCGGGCTCCCTGTGAGGAGTCTGCTTCTTCCTCTGTCAATGTCTCTGCTTCTGTCTGTGTCTCTCAGGAATAAATAAATAAAATATTTTAAAACAAAAAAATGTGAATTCTATCCTTTGCTTTATGACCTTAGATATGACATTTCACCACAGGTCTCAGTGTCCTCATCTGTAAAATGGCTGATAACACCAAAGCTTCTCAGTAATGTCTGAGTAGGTGGGAAAGTGTGTGTTGTTGTATTAGTCACCATACCATTCCAAAATCTGTTAAGGAATTGCAGTTTTTCCCTTGGATGATTTTCAATTCCAGTTCATACTCTCTAAATAGGCTGCCTTTAATTGTCTGCTCAAAGTGGTCACTGGATGATTTGGGAAACCACGTAACTTATACTCTCCATTTGATCTCCCATCTATTCTAGGTGTCAACTCTGCCCGCTCAATTCCTCCTTCCTACCCACCACCGCAGGACCCGTTAAACCAGGGCCAGTACCTGGTCCCGGATGGCATCGCTCAGTCGCAGGTCTTTGAGTTCACCGAACCCAAGCGCAGCCAGTCACCATTCTGGCAAAATTTCAGCAGGTTAACCCCTTTCAAAAAATAATACCTACAGGGAGGCAGATAATTTTAAAATAAAGTAAATAAAATTATATTTATAGATGGACAATTTTTTGGAGAAGCACTGTTGAAATTTATATATATATAAATATATATATCTACATATATATATTTATATATAGAGAGACACACATACACACACAGACCCTTGAGTATACACAAACACACACGTACACATACACACACACACACAGAAGGACCAAAAAACGTTTTGTTTGTTTGGGGAAGTAAAATCTGTAGTTGGTAGGAAGAGGTACCAATGACTTCTAAATATGTGATCCCTTCTTAAAAGTTTTCTGTTCTTACCCTGTCCCCCTCCCCTTTATTTTCAGAAACTGACATTTCTATGTGTTCCTTTTCTTGTTGAGATAATCTCTTTGCACACCTGTGAGTGATTCATTGACTTGTCATTATTACCATAGATGTGTTTGTATTGTTTTTTTCTTTCCTAATGATACTGATGCTGATAACTTTTGAATATACTTTAATGTGATGGAGTTTGGGAATTTGAATTTTTTTCCTTTTCCTTTTCAATGGGTAAGGGAGGATTCTCCTTTCTCTTTCTCTTCTCCCTCAGCTGACCACCTGTGAATGTTTCTGCAGGCCGGCATTTGCCCTAGACAGCCTTTTCCCTGCATCTTCCGTCCTCAGTTGTGCCAGTCTAGACATGCTCTGTTGTGCCCTGTGACATAACTGCTTGATATTTCTATTGCTTTCACTGTGTTTTAGGTGTTGTAGAGGGATCAAAACCAAACAGAATCAAGGGAGAGTCAGATTATAATAATGCTGGAGAAGACTTCTGTTCAGGGAACATTCTGCATTTGGGCTCTTCTAGCACTGGGGGTTCCCATGTTGTAGCACTGCTGGATCATGAGTAGTTTTATATCTGGGACTTAGTTGAGCTAATTATTATCTTCTTCAAGCTGCTTTGGTTATGGTGTCCCTTGTAGGCCTCTCCCTCCCCTAACCTAAAAGATCTGAGCTTGAAGCAAAGGGGCTGAGACTCTGCTTCCCGGGGGAGGGATTCAACTGCCTAGCACCAAGTAGGCTTAAAATTGGAGGTCCCAACTGAAATTATTTCAGGGGCCTGGTCATCCCTGCTTCCATTTTCAGATTACAGGTGGCATTTCTTGGAGTCTATGAAGGGGTCAAGACAGAGCACACCTGATCAAGATCATCAGCTGCCTTCAAATTATTGACCTGGACAGGATCCAAGGCTGACCATAACCTCTTAAAGGAAAGAACAGGAATGGGCATGGAAAGAGGCAGCCCTAGCCCAAGATATATACCTGCAGTTCCTACCACTCAAGTTATATGAAATTTCCCCCATTGTTAACAGATTGCATGGACAGTCTTCCGTGACTCCTTCCTTCTCCTCTCCCTGTTGTCCTTCATTCTCCTATTCTCCTGGCACAGGAAAATTACTGCTATTAGCATAAAGAACTTCTGTCACTCTAAGAAAGCCCTATGTCCAACATTCTCCCATCTCAGGACATTTGAAGTAAGTAAGTGAGGAGCCCAGTGAGGCTTCCCTATGGAGAAAAGATCTGAGGTAGAGACACTACCCTCAGGCTCATATTTTGCAGGCTTTATACTTAGGAAAAACTAACTTCTCCCACTAAGAGGCAGGGTCCCTATGGGTGCAAGAGTACCTGTTCTTCCTCCCCACATAGCCCTTTAGGTGGGCAGACCTTGAACAGCAAGAATAATGGAGTACAAAGGAGTAAGAATGGGCCCTACTATAAAGAACCACTCTAGTGAGGAATCTGGAAATTTTGAGTCTGTTCTGGACCCCAGGAGAAAACTGTCATGAAAGGACTTCAGCTTACTGAGCAGCAGCCATGGCTACATGAAGCCCTCAGCACAGCTAACTTGATTGCTGCTCTATGCCTCCTGACCCAGACCAGGCCCTGCCCAGCCTAGGAATTATTCCTCTTTGGGAATCAAATTACAAGCTCTTTATGCTACCATTCCACCACATTCAAATCAGACTTGTGGAGTAAGTCAAGGGTAAGCCTGAGATGGGCAGAGGGCTGGGGCTCGGGACTGGCCACAACTGCTCAGCAAATGACCCAGCTACTTAAGCCTCCCATGGCAAGGAACCTGGTACCCAGTGCCTAAGCTAAAATGGTCTCCCTGAAAAAAATAAAATAAAATAAAATGGTCTCCCTGGCAAACAGCATGTGTTTCAGTAACTGTGTAGGCCTCCCTTAAGTATACATCCTTTTCCTACTTTCCGTTCCTCTCCACTAGGCTTAATCTTGACGTTTTTCTCCAGGGGCTAGGAATAAACCAAGAGCGGATGGTTGGCCAAGTCCCTGGGCCTACAACATCTCTTAGCCAAGCCTCCTTGTCCTCCCTCCATTCCCTTCCCCCTGAGCCTGTGACCAGAGCTCCAGGATCAGGGATGTTACCTCTTGCCACCCACCTCTCATCTACCCAAACCACTGGCCTCACCAGATACCAAGAACTTGTGAAAACAACAAGAAATCAGTTCACCATTGGTTGGAGTATTCCCCAGCCTATGGCGGCAAAGCAGACCAGTGACCAACAGCCCCAAGGGGAGCCCTATTACCTGGGATCAGGGTCCAGGTCTATTCTGTGCCCCACAGCAGTGCTATCCCCAAGAATTCTGTAAATCTCTTCTATGTGTGCATGGCCCCCAAGCTCCCCTTTCCTCAACTCAATGAGGCCTGGATTTGCTCTCCAAAAGGCTTTGCTAGTGTATTTTTTGGGCCCTGCTGTGGGATGCTCCTAACACAGAAATCTAACTCCTCTTTCTCCCTCTATCCTCTTCTCTCTGTGTGTATAAATCTAATGGATTTATCAACGGCAGTGACAAGAGAGTTCTAACAATTCTAGTGTGAAGCCAAATAGTGATCTTTTAGTGCTTTGGGGCTGGGGTGGGCTGGGGTGGATGGATGGGTAACAGTGATTTTGATTACCCCTGCTGCTCTGCATTTGCCAGTTTATTATTTTGTTTCTTCCGAATGTTTGACGCTGTCAAACAAGTGTCAAAGTTGTGTGTTTAAAAAAATGTTTATCAACAAAACTATGATGTTGTAATGACACAAAGCCTTATGAAAATATTTATGGAGTTCAATAAAAGAAGTAAAAAGACACTTCCAGGCAGAGTTTTCTTGCCTCTGTGTGTGTGTGTGTGTGTTTTACTAGTTGCAAAATAAAGAGAATTTTCCTGATGAGGGACAGCTTATCCCAACCTAATCTTGGCCTGCCAGTCCTGCTGTTACATTGTCAGGCATCTCATGGGATGTCTGTGACCTTCCATGTCCTTTCTGGAAGAGTGGTCCATAAGAAACAAGTTTGATCCTATAACCAGGGGCACTTCAAATGTCTTTATACATGGGGCTGTTCTTCATATCACCTGTCCCTTGAGGACCTATTCCTGACCCCATTCCTTTTCCTTGTAGCTACAAGTCCAATACCTGCCCTGGGCACTCACAGGAGCTTAAAAGCTGCTTTTTGGATCTAGCCAGAGGCCATATCATATTCTTGTTCCATCTTCTCAGAGGTAGACACATTCCTTATCCAACCCCCAAAGTCAGTGTAGTGACCTTACTGTTTTATTCATCATGGTGTTGCCTACAAATAGATGCTCCTTGCTGCCCACAAGGCCCCCATGTGGTGTCTTATCCTATGCATCAGAGATGCAATACTAGGTTCGTTCTGGCACTGCCTCACCTGACTGTTTCCAGAGTGACTAAACACTAACTCTAATTACTTATTTCCTAAAAGGGACCAGGTAAATGTTCCAAACTACAGAGTTAGGAGGAAGAGCAAGTATTCTACCTCTGGGTTAGAGTATGAGCCCTGTCTATCTAGGATGAAAGGATGCCCCTAATCCTAGATTTGGAGAAAGTAATTATTAAAACATCTCCTTCAATAAAATTTACACTCTCCATTTCTTGACTCTCTCATAAGCTAACCACTTTCCCTACTACTCCCACTTTTCCTCTTTTCCATGTAGTCTGCAGTCTTTTTTCATCAAACTCAGAACACTCAGTTCTCGCCAGTCCTTGCTCCATCTTGCCAGTTCTGAGCCTCATCAGCTTCCAAAGGTGAATTTCAATTACTGCCTCTGCTCTGAGTATTCCCTAAACTACCTTCTGATGGTCCTAGAATGGAGGATGGGGAGACAAATTCTGGGGGGTAGGATGCAGCTAATTCTCTCCTAAGGTACCTAAAATAAAGCATGTCTCAGCAGAAGATTTATTTCTGAAAGTCCCATACGGTCCACATGATCATCCATATTCTTTATTACCATGAAGAATGGCTCTATGACTTACAAGCTAAGAGCATTTACCCACTTAACTGCCATCAGTTTTATTACAGAGCACCTTATGTTGACTGTTGACAGTGCTGCTATGTTCACTGATGGAAGTTCCACTTGCCTAATTGAGTTTCCATTTTTTAATATTTTTTATTGAAGTTTAATTTGCCAACATATATTATAACACCCATTGCTCATCCCATCAAGTATCCTCCTCAGTGCCCATTACCAAGTTAAACCATCCCACTCCCCACCTCCCTTTCCACTACCCTTTGTTCGTTTCCCAGAGTTAGGAGTCTCTCATGTTCTGTCACCCTCTCTAATTTTTCCTTCTCATTCTCCCTCCTTTCCCCTATAATCCTTTTTATTATTTCTTCTATTCCTCATATGAGTGAAGCCATATGATTGTCTTTCTCAGATTGACTTACTTCACTCTACATAATACCTTCCAGTTCCATCCACATCAAAGAAAATGGTGAGTATTCGTCCTTTCTAATGACTAATATCGCACTCGATATATATATATATATATATATATATATATATATATATATATATATATATCTGTCCCTTTCTACCCCTTGTGTGTGTGTGTATATATATATATACACACACACATACACACACACACACGCATACACACATCTCCCTTATTCATTCATCTGTCTAAGCACATAGTGGATCCTTCCTCAGTTTGGCTACTGTGAACATTGCTGCTATGAACATTGCAGGTGCCCTGGTTTTTCAATACATCTGTATCTTTGGGGTAAATACCCAGTACTGCAATTGCTGGGTCATAGGATAGCTCTATTTTTAACTTTTTGAGGAATGTCCACATAGTTTTCCAGAGTGCTTGCACCAGTCTGCATTCCCACCAAGAGTGCAAGAGAGTTCCCCCTTCTCCACATCTTGACCAACATTTGTTTCCGGTCTTGTTAATTGTTCTCACCTGTGTGAGGTGCTATCTCATTGTGCTTTTGATTTGTATTTCCCTGATAACAAGTGACATGGAGCATTTTCTCATGAGCTTGTTGGCCATGTGTATATCTTCTTTGGTGAAATTAAAGTTCTTGTCTTTTGCCCTTTCAGGATTGGATTGTTTTGTTTCTTGAGTGTTGAGTTTCATAAGTTCTTTATAGATATTGGAAACTAGCCCTTTATCTGATATGTCATTTGCAAATATCTTCTCACATTCTGTAGGTTGTCTTTTGGTTTTGTTGACTGTTTCTTTTCCTGTACAAAAGCTTTTTATCTTAAGTCCCAATAGATCATTTTTGCTTTTGTTTCAATTGCCTTCATAGATGTATTTTAAAAGAAGTTGCTGTGACCGTTAAAAAGGCTGTAGCCTGAGTTCTCTAGGATTTTGATAGATTCTTGTCTCACATTTAGAGCTTTCATCCACTTTGAGTTTATCTTTCTGTATGATATAAGAGAATGGCTAGTTTTATTCGTCTGCACATGACTGTCCAAATTTCCCAGGACCATTTATTGAAGAGACTGTCCTTTTTCCAATGGATATAATTTTTTCTATTTTTTTACCTTTCTTAAAAATCTTTTTATTGGAGTTCAATTTGCATAATACCCAGTGCTCAACCCGCCAAGTGCCATCCCCAGACCCATCACACAGTCACCACAACCACCCGCCCACCTCCCTTTCCACTAACCCTTGTTCATTTCCCAGAGTTAGGTGTCTTTCATGTTTTGTCACCCTCATGATATTTTCACTCATTTTCTCTCCTTTCCCTTTATTCCCTTTCATAAATTTTTATATTCCCCAAATGAATGAGACCATATAATGTATTTCCTTTTCCAATTGACATATTTCACTCAGCATAACACCCTCCAGTTCCATCCACCTCGAAGCAAATGGTGGGTATTTGTTGTTTCTAATGGCTGAGTAATATTCCATTGTATACATATACCACATCTTCTTTATCCATTCATCTTTCAATGGAAACCAAGGCTCCTCCTTCCACAGTTTGGCTATTGTGGACAATTGCTGCTATAAACATTGGAGTGCAGATGTTGCAGCGTTTCACTGCATCTGTATCTTTGGGGTAAATCCCCAGCAGTGCAATTGTATACATAAACCACATCTTCTTTATCCATTCATCTTTCGATTTGTGTTTCCCTAATCGCAAATGATGCGAGCATTTTCTCATGTGCTTGTTGGCCGTGTCTATATCTTCCTCTGTGAAATCTCTGTTCATGTCTTTTGCCAATTTCATGATTGGATAGTTTGTTTCTTTGCTGATGAGCTTAATAAGTTCTTTATAGATCTTAGATACTAGCCCTTTATCTGATATGTCATTTGCAAATATTTTCTTACATTCTGTAGGTTGTCTTTGAGTCTTGTTGACTCTTATTTTTGCTGTGCAACAGCTTTTTATCTTGACAAAGTCTCAATAATTCATTTTTGCTTTTGTTTCCCTTACCTTTATGGATGTATCTTGCAAGAAGTTGCTGTGGCCAAGTTCAAAAAGGCTGTTGCCTGTGTTCTCCTCGAGGATTTTGATGGAAACTTGTCTCACATTCAGATCTTTCATCCATTTTGAGTTTATCTTTGTGTAAGGTGTAATAGAATGGTCTAGTTTCATTCTTCTGCATGTGGATGTCCAATCTTCCCAGCACCATTGACTGAAGAGACTGTCTTTTTTCCAGTGCATAGTCTTTCCTCCTTTGTGGAATATTAGTTGGCCATAAAGTTGAGGGTCCACTTCTGGATTCTCTATTCTGTTCCATGATTTATGTGTCTGTTTTTGTGCCAGTACCACACTGTCTTGATGACCACAGCTTTCTAGTACAACCTGAAATCTGGCACTATGGTACCCCTGGCTATGGTTTTCTTTTTTTAATATTCCCCTAGCTATTCAGGGCCTTTTCTGATTCCACACAAATCTCAAGATGATTTATTCCAACTCTCTGAAGAAAGTCCATGGTGTTTTTTTTTTTTTCCATGGTGTTTTGATAGGGATTGTATTCAATGTGTAAATTGCCCTGGGTAGCATAGACATTTTCACAATATTAATTCTTCCAATCCATGAGCATGGAATGTTTTTCCTTCTCTTTGTGACTTCTCAATTTCTTTCAGAAGTTTTCTGTAGATTTTGGGTTGTCTCTGGACAGTATCCTGTCATCCGCAAAGAGGGAGAGTTTGACTTCTTCTTTCCCAATTTGAATTGGCAATTGAATTCCCAGTTTCTATTTCTTTTTGTTGCCTGATTCAGGGACTAGGACTTCTAATACTATGTTGAATAGCAGTGGTGAGAGTGGACATCCCTGTCTTGTTCCTGATCTTAGGGGAAAGGCTCCCAGTGTTTCCCCATTGAGAATGATATTTGCTGTGGGCTTTTTGTACATGGCTTTTAAGGTGCTAAGGAATGTTCCCTCTATCCCTGCACTCTGAAGGGTTTTGATCAGGAATGGATGCTTCATTTTGTCAAATGCTTTCTCTGCATCTATTAAGAGGATCATATGGTTCTTGTTTTTTCATTTGTTGATATGATCTATCACGTTGATGGCGTTACGAGTGTTGAACTAGCCTTGCATCCTGGGGATAAATCCTACTTGGTCATGGTGAATAATCTTCTTAATGTACTATTGGATCCTATTGGCTAGTATTTTGTTGAGAATTTTTGCATCTGTGTTCAACAGGGATATTGGTCTATAATTTTCCATTTTGGTGGGGTCTTTGTCTGCTTTTGGAATTAAGGTGATGCTGGCCTCATAGAATGAGTTTGAGAGTACTCCATCTCTTTCTATCTTTCCAAACAGCTTTAGTAGAATAGGTATGGTTTCTTCTTTTAACATTTGATAGAATTCCCCAGGGAAGCCATCTGGCCCTGGACTTTGTGTCTTGGGAGGTTTTGGATGACTGCTTCAATTTCCTCCCTGCTTATCAGCCTGTTCAGGTTTTCTATCTCTTCCTTTCAGTTTTGGTAGTTTCTGGTTTTCCAGAAATGCGTCCATTTCTTCTAGATTACCTAATTTATTGGCATACAGCTGTTCATAATAAGTTTTTAAAATTGTATTTCCTTTCTTATTCATGATTTTATTAATATGAGTCTTTTCTCTCTTCTTTTTAATAAGGCTGGCTAATGGTTTATCTATCTTATTAATTCTTTCAAAGAACCATCTCTTGGTTTTCTTGATTTGTTCCACAGCTCTTCTGGTCTCTATTACATTGAGTTCTGCTGGAATCTTTCTTAACTGTATTCTTCTGCTGGTGGAAGGTTTTATTTGCTGTTCCTTCTCCAGCTCCTTTAGGTGAAAGGTTAGCTTTTGTATTTGAGTTTTTTCCAGTTTTTGTATGGATGCTTGTATTGCAATGTATTTCCCACTGAGGACTGCTTTTGCTGCATCCCAAAGATTTTGAATGGTTGTATCTTCATTCTCATTGTTTTCCATGAATCTTTTTAATTCTTCTCTAATTTCCTGGTTGACCCTTTCATCTTTTAGCAGGATGGTCTTTAACCTCCATGTGTTTGAAATACTTCCAAACTTAGTCTTATGGTTTAGTTCTAGTTTCACAACATTGTGGTCGGAAAATATGCAAGGGACAATCCCAATGTTTTGGTATCAGTTGAGACATGATTTGTGACCCAGTATTTGGTCTTTTTGGAGAAAGCTCCATGCGCACTTGAGAAGAATGTGTATTCAGTTGCATTTGGATGTAAAGTTCTGTAAATATCTGTGAAAACCATCTTGTCCACTGTATCATTTAAATCTTTTTCTTTGGACATGTTGTGCTTAGAAGATCTGTCATTTGCAGAAATCTTCATGTTAAAGTCTCCCACTATTAGTGTATTATCTAAGTATGTCTTTACTTTGGTTATTAATTGATTGATATACTTGGCAGCTCCCACATTAGGGCCATAAATATTCATGATTGTTAGGTCCTCTTGTTGGCTAGATCCTTTAAGTATGATATAGTGTCCCTCTTCTTCTCCTACTACAGTCTTTGGGATAAACTTTAATGTATCTGATATGAGGATGGCTAACCCTGCTGTCTTTTGAGGACCATTTGAATGGTAGGTGGTTCTCAAACCATTCATTATCAGGCTGTAGGTATCCTTAGCTCTAAAATGAGTCTCTTGTAGACAGCAAATAGGTGGGTCTTGCTTTTTTATCCAGTCTAAAACCCTGCGCCTTTTGATGGGTTCATTAAGCCCATTCATGTTCAGAGTTACTATTGAAAGTTATTAATTTAGTGCCATCATGATACCTATTCAGTCCTTGTTTTTGTGGATTGTTTCCTTGGAATTCCTGTTTCTTTTACAGGGTCCCCCTTAATATTTCTTGCAGAGCTGGTTTGGTGGTCACAGATTCAGTTTCTGCCTATCTTGGAAGCTCTTTATCTCTCCTTCTATTCTGAATGCGATTTTGCTGGATAAAGTATTCTTGGCTGCAGGTTCGTCTCATTTAGGACCCTGAATATATCCTTCCAGCCATTTCTGGCCTGCCTGGTGTCTGTAAAGTGGTCTGCTGTTAATCTAATACTTCTCCCCATAAATGTCAGTGATCTCTTGTCTCTTGCTGCTTTAAGAATCTTCTCTTTATCTTTGCAATTTGCAAGTTTCACTATTAAAAGTCGGGATGTTGAATGGTGTTTATTGATTTTAGGTGGGGGGATCTCTCTATCTCCTGATTTGAATGCCTGTTTCCCTTCCCATGTTAGGGAAATTCTCAGCTATGATTTGTTCAAATACACTTTCTGGTCCTTGTCCCTTTCGGTGTCCTCTGGAACCCCAATTAAATGTAGATTTTTCCTTCTGAGACTGTCATTTATTTCCCTTAACCTTTCCTCATGATCTTTTATTTGTTTTTCTCTTTTTTCCTCAGCTTCTTTCCTTGTCATCAACTTGTCTTCTATGTCACTCACTCATGCTTCTACCTCATTATCCCTCATCATAGGACATCCTGTTTGGATTGCATCTCATTTCATTGATTTTTAATTTCGGCCTGATCAGATCTAAATTCTGCAATCATGAAGTCTCTTGAATCCTTTATGCTTTTTTCTAGAGCCACCAGTAGCTTTATAATTGTGCTTCTGAATTGGCTTTCTGACATTGAAGTGTAATCCAAATTCTGTAACTCTGTGGGAGAGTGTACTGTTTCTGATTCTTTCTTCGTGATGAGTTCTTCCTTCTAGTCATTTTGCTTAGTGCAGAGTGGCTAAAAACAAGTTGTACTGGAAAAAGGAGAAAAAGAGAAAAAAGGGGTGGGGTGAACAAACAAAAGACAAAAACCAAGGAGGGGTATCCTCTGATTCTATATACTATCAATCCCTAATTTCTCCTGGAACTTTCCAGCACTCCTTGATCAAGAACTTAACTTGCTCTTCCACTGTCCTTCCAGCTGGTGTTCTGGGGGGTCCTGCTGTGCTGATTCTCAGGTGTGTGCACCTGGCGGAGCTGCCCTGTCCCCTGCCAGGTGCATGGCTCAGTGGGAGCTGTTTATCCTGTGATGCCCCTGCTCGCTGGTGGCTGTGCTCAGTCCCAGGTACAAGGTGATACCAGGAGGACCAACGACAGTGGCAGTGGCCAGTTCTCCAGCTCTAGAGTCAGCTCCAGCAGTAACTAATGCAGTCTCCCATTCCATAGGGGCCTGGATGCTCCAGGGTCGGGGGGCACCGATCTGCACAGCTCTGTTCTGCTTGGGGGCAGGAGCGACCTTGCTGCCCTGTGTCCTCCCGGTCTCTGCCTATCCCGGGGGGAGTGCCGGATCTTGGGCTGTGTGCCCTGGCACCCTGGGCTCCGGGGCCTGCACCACTGGAATCGCTCTCCTGGGGCAACGCAGACCCTCCGCACAGAGCCGACGCCTGAGACGCAGCCTGAGCTGCTCCCAGGGTCCCCCGGGGCACGCGCTCCAGCCGTTTAGGGAGCTCGGCCAGTGGTGTGTGGCATGCTCTCCCCTTGGGGTGCACTTCCTCTGTTAGTGCCCCTGGGAGCCTGATGGCATCACTGCCCCACCTGGGATCCTGCCCAAGTACCCTTTGAGCGCCTTTCCATTCAGGAAGATTGGTAAAGTTTCTGTGTCTCCGGAACTGGGTTTTCCTGTCCTGGGGGCACTCGCCGCCTGGCCTTAGCCCGGCTCCTCACGAGGCCTCCTCCCCCTTGGATGCTTTTTTATTTCCTTTTTTTTCCATCTTCCTACCTTGATAGAAGCGAAAACTCTTCTCTCTCGAGTGTTCCAGTTGTTCTCTCTTTAAATCTCAGGCCGAGGGATCCCTGGGTGGCGCAGCGGTTTGGCGCCTGCCTTTGGCCCAGGGCACGATCCTGGAGACCCGGGATCGAGTCCCACGTCGGGCTCCCGGTGCATGGAGCCTGCTTCTCCCTCTGCCTGTGTCTCTGCCGCTCTCTCTCTCTCTGCCTGTGTCTCTGCCGCTCTCTCTCTCTCTGTATGACTATCATAAATTAAAAAAAAAATTTAAATTTCAGGCCGAATTCATAGGTTTTCAGGATGATTTGAAATGTACCTAGGTAAGTTGGTGGGGACAGGTGACTTGGGGACCCTAATCTTCAGCCATCTTGCCCCGTCTCCCTCCAACTCCAGTGGATATTCTTTCCTGCTTTGTTGAATATTACTGAATCATAGAGATGAGGGCCCATTTCTGGATTCTCTATTCTGTTCCATTGATCTATATGTCTGTTTTTGTGCCAATACCACACTGTTTTGATGATCACAGCTTTGTAGTACAACTTGAAATATGGCACTGTGATACACCTGGCTTTGGTTTCCTTTTTCAATGCTCCCTGGCTATTCGGGGTGTTTTCTGGTTCCACAAAAATCTTTTTTTTTTTTTGGTTCCACAAAAATCTTAGGATTATGTGTTACAATTCTGAAGAAAGTCCATAGTATTTTTATAGTGATTGCATTGAATCTGTAAAATTCTCTGGGTAGCATAGACATTTTCACAATATTAATTCTTCCAATCCATGATCATGGAATATTTGTCCATCTCTTTGAGACTTCCTCAATTACTTTCAGAAGTGTTCTGTAGCTTTTAGGGTATAGATCATTTACCTCTGTGGTTTGGTTTTCCTAGGCATCTTATGCTTTTGGGTGCAATTGTAAATGGGATTGACTCCTTATTTTCTCTTTCTTTAGTCTCATTGTTAGTGTATAGAAATGCCACTGATTTCTGAGCATTGATTTTCCATCCTGCGGCATTGCTATATGAGTTCTAGCAATCTTGGGGTGGAGTCTTTTGGGTTTTCTATGTTCATGATCATGTCATCTGTGAAGAGGGAGAGTTTGACTTCTTCTTTCCCAATTTTAATGCCTTTCATTTCATTTTGTTGTCTGATTGCTGAGGCTGGGACTTCTAGTACTATGTTGAACAGCAGTGGTGAGAGTGGACATCCCTGTCTTGTTACTGATTTTAGGGGACACTTAGGCTCTCAGTGCTTCCCCATTGAGAATGCTATTTGCTGTGGGCTTTTCACAGATGGCTTTTACGATGCTTAGGAATGTTCCCTCTATCCCTATACTCTGAAGAGTTTTGATCAGAAATGGTTGCTGTCTTTTGTCAAATGCTTTCTCTGCATCTATTGAGAGTATCATATGGTTCTTGTTTTTTCTCTTGTTGATAAGCTCTATCATGTTGATTGTTTACCAAGTGTTGAATCACCCTTGTATCGTAGGGAAAATCCCATTTGGTCATGGTGAATAATCTTCTTAATGTACTTTTGGATCCTTATTAGTATCTTGTTGAGAATTTTTGCATCTGTGTTCATCAGGGATATTGGTCTATAATTCTCCTTTTAGGTGGGGTCTTTGTCTGGTTTTGGAATTAAGGTGATGCTGTCCTCATAAAACGAGTTTGGAAGTATTCTGTCCCTTTCTACCCTTCAGAACAGAATAGGCATTATTTCTTCTTCTTCTTCTTCTTCTTCTTCTTCTTCTTTTTTTTTTTTTTTTTGGTCTTATGCTTCGTATTATTTCTTCTTTAAATGTTTAATAGAATTTCCCTGGGAAGCTATCTGACCTTGGACTTTTGTGTCTTGGGAGGTTTTTGATGACTGCTTCAATTTCCTCCCTGATTATTGGCCTGTTCAGGTTTTCTATTTTTTCTTGTTCCAGTTTTGGTAACTTGTAGTTTTCCAGAAATGCATCCATTTCTTCTAGATTGCCTCATTTTTTGGTGAATACCTGCTCATAATATGTTTTTAAAATTGTTTGTATTTCCATGGTATTGGTGGTGATCTCTTCTCTTTCATTCATGATTTTATTAATTTAAGTCTTTTCTCTCTTCTTTATAGTAAGGCTGGCTAATGATTTGTCTATCTTATTAATTCTTTCAAAGAACCAATTCCTGGTTTTGTTAATCTGTTCTACAGTTCTTCCTGTCTCTGTTTCATTGAGTTCTTCTCAAATCTTTATTAATCTCTCTTCCTTTGCTTGGTGTAGGTTTTATTTGCTGTTCTTTCTCCAGTTCCTTTAGTTGCAAGGTTAGCTTGTGTATTTGAGTGTTTTCCAATTTTTTGAGGGATTCTTGTATTGCAGTGTATTTCTCTCTTAGGACAACTTTTGCTGTTTCCTAAAGACCTTGAATGGTTGTATCTTTATTTTCATTAGTTTCCAGGCATATTTTTTATTCCTCTCTAATTTCCTGGTTGATACACTCATCTTTTAGTAGGATGCTCTTTTACCTCCACGTGTTTGAATTTCTTCCAAATTTCTTCTTGTGATTGAGTTCTAGTTCCAAAGCACTATGGCCTGAAAATAAGCAGGATGGGACAATCCATATCTTTTTGTATCATTTGAGACCTGATTTGTGACCCATTATGTGGTCTATTCTGGAGAAAGTTCCATGTACCCTTGAGCAGAATGTGTATTTAGTTGCATTCAGATGCAAAGTTCTGTATATGGCTGTGAAATCCATCTGTCCAGTGTATCATTTAATGCCCTTGTTTCTTTGTTGATGTTGTCCTTAGAATATCTGTCATTTGCACAAAGTGCTGTGTTCAAGTCTCCTACTATTAGTGTATTCTTATCTAAATTTGTGTTTACTTTGGTCATTAATTGATTGATATACTTGGCAGCTTCCACATTTGGGGCATAAATATTCATAATTGTTAGGTCTTGTTGTTGGATATACCCTTTAAGTATGATACAGTGTCTCTCTTCATCTCTTACTAGTGTTTGGGATAAACTTTAATGTATCTGATAGGATTGCTACCCCAGCTTTCTTTTGAGGACCATTTGAATGGTAAATTGATCTCCACCCTTTCATTTTCAGACTGGAGGTGTTCTTAGGTCTAAAAATAGTCTCTTGTAGACAGCAAATAGATGGGTCTTGCTTTTTTATCCAGTCCAATATGCTGTATCTTTTGACGGGATCATTTCGCTCATTCATGTTCAGAGTAACCATTGAAAGATATTAATTCAGTGTCATCATAATACCTATTCAGTCCCTGTTTTTGTGGATTATTTCTTTGGGTTTCCTCTTTCTTTTACTGGGTCCCCTTTAATGTTTCTTTTAGAGGTGGTTTGGTGGTCACATATTCCTCAGTTCCTACCTGTCTTGGAAGCTCTTTATATCTCCTTCTATTGTGAATGAGAGCCTTTCTGCATTTAGTATTCTTGGCTGCATGTTCTTCTAATTTAGTAACTTGAATATATCCTGCCAGCTCTTTCTGACCTGCCATATCTCTGGAGAGGTCTGCTGTTAGTCTAATATCTGCCCATATAAATTAGGAATGTCTTGTCTCTTGATGCTTTAATGATTTTCTCTTTATCTTTGGAATTTGTGAGTTTCACTATTATATGTTGAGGTGTTCAATGGTTTTTATTTATATTGGGGCAGGGACCTCTGTATCTCCTGGATCTAAATGCCTGTTTCCCGCCCCAAATAAGGGAAATCCTCAGCTATGATTTGTTCAAATATGCTTTATGGCCCTCTGTGCATCTTGGCGATTTCTGCAACCCCAATTATACATAAATTCTTCCTTCTGAGGCAATTAGTTAGTTCCATTAACCTTTCCTCATGGTCTTTTAATTGTTTTTCTCTTTTTTCCTCAGCTTCCTTCCTTGCCATCAACTTGTATTCTATGGCACTCATTCTTCCTTCCACCTCATTAACCCTCATTGTTAGTACTTCCAGTTTGGATTGCACCTCATTTAATTGTTAATTTCGACCTGATTAGATCTAAATTCTATAGTCATGAAGTCTCTTGATTCCTTTATGCTTTTTTTCCAGAGCCACCAGTACCTTTATAATTGTGCTTCTGAATAGCTTTCTGACATCGAATTATAATCCAAATTCTGTAACTGTGGCAAAGAATACTGTCTCTGATTCTTTCTTCGTGGTGAGTTCTTCCTTCTAGTCATTTTGTTCAGTGGAGAGTGGCTGTATGAACGGGCTATTCAAGAATATCAACCATGACCTAAGTAAATTCCACCCTAGATGATTCTGATGAGGTCCAAGACCAGAAAATGAAAACAAAGATCAGAAGAAAATAAAACAGAAGGACCACTAAAGTGAAAAACAAATTTTAAAACAAAGTAGTAAAAAATAAAAGGCCAAGAATCCCAAAATAGAAGAAAAAAAAGAAGAAAAAAGAGAAAAATACCCAAAGTAAAGAGAAAAAAAAATAAAAAAGAGAAGAAAAAAATGGGGACTGGGAGATGGTGGTGGTAAAGATATTATAGTGGAGGGACAATATAGTCTATCTGAGGGGTCATAGAGGGTGATCCTCTTGGTCCTGAGTGCATTACGTTCTGTATGTTAGAAGATGCTCACTCCCAAATTTATATAAGCCAACAATACTTGTAGAAAGCCCCACCATTGACCATCAGAACATAAACGAGTTAAAAGTGGGTGGCATAATGGGAATGAATTGAGAGTGTAATCTCACAGAATAACCAGCATGGTATACCACTTGGTTATGGGTGCATGCTGGTCATGTTTTAGAAAGTGCTAACTTCTGCCATTGTAGAACAAAATGAGACAGAGAAAACAAAAGACACAAAACAAAATACATATCTCGTATATCTCCCAAAATTAAATTGAGTACATTGAAGGGAATATAGAAGTGGAAAATATCTAAGACATGTAATTTTAGAAATATGAAAGTCAAATGGGAAGAAACTTAAAAATGAAGAGGTGGTAAAATATTGTAGTTAAGGTGGGAAGAGAAAAATATTGGAAATTTTTAGTCTGATATAAAAATGAGTTGTACTGGAAAAGGGGGTGGGGAAGAGGGAAACTCTGTAGTTCTATATACTATAGATCCCATGACTTTTCCTGGAGCTTTCCAGCACTGCTTGGTCAAGAACTTGCTGTTCCCCTGTTCTTCCAGCTGGTCTTCTGTGGGAGGGGTCTGCTGTGTTGACTCTCATGTGTGGGTACATGGGTCAAGCTGCCCTGTGCCCTGTAAGTGCCAAGCTCAATGCTAGCTGTTCATCCTGTTAGGCCTTTGTTCTCTGGCATCCTTGCCTCTCCCAGGCACAAGGTGCAACAAGGAGGATAAACAATGGCAGCGGCCAGATTTCCAGCTCTGGAGTCAGCTCCCCACTAATAACTAAAGCTGTTTCCCGGTTCTCACTGGTCTAGATGCTCCTGGGGAGGGCGAGGGAGTACTGATCTGTACAGCTTGCAGGGTGCCCAGTGGCAGGAGAGTTCTTGCTGTCTTGTGCATTCCCTGCTTCTGCCCGTCCTAGGGAGAGGGCAGGATAGTGGGCTTTGCTTGTAGACGCCCTGGGATCTGAGGCCCTGTGCTCCTGGAATTGCGCTCCCCAGATGCGGAGCTCCAGAAGGCAGCAGGACACAGACACCTCAATCTGGAACCAGCCAGTCTAACCAGCTAGCTTCTCCCAAATGCCCTACAGGCTGGCACACCAGCCCACAGTTTGTGGCGCGCATCCCCCCGGGGCACACTTCCTCTATTAGTGACTCCGGGAAACTGGAGGCTTCAATGCCCCTCCTGCGATTCTGCCCAATTTCCCTGCCAAGCGCTTTTCCTTCCAGGAAGAATCTGCTTCAGGTTTTTAAATCAGGCTTCTCCAGGGCTGGGCTTTCCTGTCCGGGAGGCTTTTGCTGACAGGCTTTAGCCTGGCTCTTTGCAGTGCCCCTCCCCGGCTTGATTCTTTTTATTTTATTTTTTTCCACTTTTCTAACTTGTTAGAACTGAAAACTCTTCTTTCTGTAGCATTCCAGCTGTTCTCTCTTTAAATCTCAGGTTGAATTCGTAGGTATTCAGGATGATTTGAAAGTTACCTATGTAAGTTGAGGGGACCAGGTTAGTTGAGGACCTCTACTCTTCTGCCATCTTGCCCTTGGTCAGAGGGTATATTTAAAGTATCATTTTTAGGAGGATTTCAAAATGTAGGGACTTAGCCCATCCAAGAACATTGATCAAGGATGATGGTTTGTTATTCTACATGCCACAGGATCTTCTGGGGGTCTCAGGGGTGGAGAGAAAGACCTATGGTATGCCAAGATGGCCAAAACTAGAATGGAGAAAGGAGATTCTTCCCAGATTACAGGAAAGGCTTCTTCCCAGGACAAGTCATCCCTGACCTATCTGTATCCTGGGAAGGCTCCTGCCAGGTGTGAACGAGGCTAATAGCTTGTTTGTATATAGTAATCCTCCTATTTTCAAAGACCTTATCATATATAAGGTCTAATGTAATCCTCTTGACAACTATTTGGCAGTGGGATTATTAACCACATGTCACAAAATCAAAGCCGGAAGCTCATTTGATATGACTAGTCAAGGTTCTCCAGCTTCTGAGTATGCATCACCTGAATCTCACCCCAATTCAAATTGAACTTAGAGCTGCTTGTTCTCAGAGCGTTTCTGGGGGCTGCACGGATTGGGGAAAGGCTGGAGGCAAAAATATGAAATAATCTGATACTAACATGTGAATGAGTATTACTCCTGTAGTCTCTTTGAGAGCCCTTTTAAGTTTTCTAATACAGACCCCCAACATGTGAATGTAGCCATACGTCCTTTTGTCTGTAGTACCAAGAGCAAGTGGGATAAGGACCAAGGCTTTTGCTTACTTCATCGTTTCAGTCACTGAAGCCATCACTGTGCTGCCTGGCCCACTTAGCTTTTGGCCTTTTTGGGATTTCCTTTATTCATGTTGACCTGCTAACTACTGGCTCCCAGAGACTTCAGTCCTAAAATATGGGGCTGATGAGGTAGATCTTATGTGCCCAGGCCATTACCTGCCAGGCCCAATGTAGCAAAATGAGACTTTGTAGCATTCCCCCCTGCCAAATCCCACCACCTGCAGGACTATAGTTCAGCCTGATCATAGATAGATTAGACCAATTGGGTTTGCAACACAGCTGAAAAGGGATGTTTGGTGGTAAGTTTCATGTTACCCTGGAAGCACACTATTCTGGTTTCATCTCTCCCATTTCTGTGTTGGGCTGTGACCTTCTTTTCCAGGTGTCTCACAGAGACCATTTTCTTATATGGTTGAGAAAGAGGTGGGAGGGAGGATGGTACATGGGTATGCAGTAGGCTTGTGTTAGAAACCTCTATCATGAGTGAGTGACATAGAAGACAAGTTGATGGCAAGGAAGGAAACCGAGGAAAAAAAAGAGAAAAACAATTAAAAGATCATGAGGATAGGTTAAGGGAAATAAATGACAGCCTCAGAAGGAAAAATCTATGTTTAATTAGGGCTCCTGAGGGTGTTGAAAGGGATAGAAACCTCTGTCATTTCGAGTTAGGTCACTAATAGGTCATTTAAGGCTATGGCCATCTCCCCAACAACCATGCTTCTCCACAGATCTCTCAACCAGCTGAATTATAAGATTCAACCCACGTATCCTGAGTATATAATCTGGGACAGACCTTGTTACAAGTAGGTATACTAGGGATACCAAGATGACTAAAAAAGTCTCTATCCATTGTCACTCAGAGTTTAGTCAGAACATATAAGCATGGATCATAACAGGGATATATGGGGGCCTGGAAGTACTCAGAGAATGACATGGCTAATTCTGATTGAGTAGATCTTTGTAACCAGTCAGGATAAATTTGATTATGGTGCAGAAAGAGATATTCCTAAAATCTCAACAGCTTAACATACAAGAATTTATTTCTTGCCCATGCAAATCTTTCTGTAGGTCCAGGTAAATCTCCAAATCAGCTATTTGCTATGGATAGTACACAGTCTGGCCTGCTTCTTTCTTACTACACCTCCATCTTAACACATACTTCCGTAATTACCACAGCTAGAGAAAAGGCCCTAGAGTGTTTCCCACTTACATTTAAATTCTCTATTCTTGCTTCCAGTCACAACCCAAAGCGCCAGAACTCATCACATGGCCTCATCCAACTTCAAGGGAACAGGAAACCATAAAAGTCCTGTAAGTTCAGAGGAACAGGAGAACTAGATATGGATGAATATTAGAAACCCCTTCCAAAGAAGGAAAGGTTTGATGTAGGCCTCAGAAGACAGGGAAAATTCTACGATGTAGTGAAGTTTAGAGTAACTGAGAAGTTAGAGGGATCAGTCCATACAAGATCATCCTTTTGACACCAATTGCAAGGCAAGTCCATGAGTCCCCAAGACCACCCTTAGGTTAGATAATTCACTAGAAAGACTCACAGAACTGTTATATTCATGGTTTATAAAACCTATAGGGTGCAGACTAAAACCAATTAAGAGAAAAAATCAGATAGGGCTGAGTTGAAGAAAGTACCAAATGGAGAGCTTTAGTTGTCTTTTCCCTGTGGACTTGAAACAGTGTTACTTTTTCGACACCAATATATGACAATTTGCATGGAGTATTGCTAGGAAGAGAATTTCACCCAAGCTTCTAGATACTTTATTGGGATTCCATCACTGCCCTTGTGACTGATATCAGTCTCCAGTCTTCTTCAAGAAGTGAGCTTATGCCAGGTAACCCAGAGCCCCACCCTAAATCACATTGTTAGACTGTCAGGTGACCCAAGACTCCCAAACAAAAACACCCCTATCAGACCCTACATTCCAAAGGCTTAGAGATTACCTTCCAGAAGCTGTGGGTAAAGGCTGAACCTCTCTTTAAGCAAAATCTATTTACACACGTGTGGAAAATTTATGGGGCAGTGAGTAGAAAAAGGAATGATGGTATTTCAAGTGAAGGGAATGATATGATTAAAATCCTGGAAGATTAAGTCACATTGAGTAAAAGGAAAGAAAGAAAGACACATTTAGACAAAAGGAAAGAAAAAAATAGTGGCATTAGCTGAGAGTGACATAGCATCAGGACATCCATCTTTGTATCCCAGAAATCCCATTAAGAAAGTGGTAGTGTTGAAGCAAGGCAATGCACTAAAATTGTTTTCAAACTGTAGGGTGATAATATCAGTTTAGATGAGTATGACCAGTATTTAAAAAAATGAAATAATAGACTTGAATGGAATAGAATAGAAAAGAATAGAGTGTTGCAGGTACAAGAAAAGCATTTAGGTATGCCTGGGTGACTCAGTGGTTGAGTGCCTGTCTTTGACCCAGTGTGTGATCCTAGAATCCCAGGATCGAGTCCCACATCAGGCTCCATGCATGGAGTCTGCTTCTCTCTCTGCCTATATCTCTGCCTCTCTTTCTGTGTCTCTCATGAATAAATAAATAAAATAATTTTTTTAAAAAGCATTTAGTGTTTTAAATTTAAAATGTATGTGTAGTGGGTACAATATTAAAGGTTTTATTTAAATAGTAGATTGTGAAAAAGAATGTTTTGGAAACACTGGTGTAGAGCCAGACTTGCCTCAGTTCCAATCCTAGCTCTACTGTGTGTTGGCTTTCGGTAAGTTACTCAATTATTTCATGCCTCAGTTTCCCTATTTGTAAAATAGGGATTATAATAGTATTTCTCTGTGACTGAAAAACTACAGATTGTATACTGAAAGGATACATTTAACCTTTCTTATTTGCAACTTGAACCCCAATTTTGTTTGAAACAACAATGTGTTCAGTTATGTACCATTTTTCCAGCCTCTCTTACAAGAGGTATCCATATAGCCAACATCTGATAAGGAAATATAAGAGAAAGTCTGCTGGTAAGGGGCTAGTTTCTGATAAATATTTTTGCTCTCCTGATAAAGGGGAGAAATATTGCTGGCACCAATACTTCTATTCTTCTCCCTACTTTGAATGTAGATATGATGCCTGGAACTATGAAAGCCACCTGTGAACATGAAATAACAAGCATGAGGCGAAAGGCCTATGCTAAGGCTGGTAGTAAGGAAAAATGGGAACAGAGTAGGTCCCTGATGATATCAGTAAACCACAGAAACAAGCAGCAACCACCTATCACTGGACTGTTGCTGTGTGAAAAATAAAAAAAGAAATTCCAATTTAATGAAGTCAGAGTTAGATGATTTTTATGTTACTTGAGGTCAAAAGAATTTCTGACCTTCATAAGGATTTGTTATTAGGATAAAATAAGTTAATACATGTCAAGAATCTACAATAGCTCAATAAAATGAAGGCTATTATTATTACACTAAATAACTATTAGTTTCAAGGGAGGAAAAAAGAGAAGGAGGTTTTCCAGGATCACATTTCCTTCTGTAAACTGAAGGTGGTGACTCAAAGGCTGCAAGAGCCCTGTCCAGCTTCCTGTGCCCTGGAAGGAGAGAAAATGGTCCAGAGGAATCTTGAGAATTTTATTCTATTCTTTTTGGACTGAAAGCCAAAAAAATTCATTGAGGCTGGAAGCCCAACACAGCTGAGACAGAGGACCTTTCCTGGGCTCTTCTGCTGTTCTCAGTTCTGAGAAATAAAAAAGAGCTCATCACATTTGGCACTCATCTGGACTTTATATCTACCCTGAAAAAAAGATTGAGACCAATCCCTTTCCTTAGTAAAGTGTAAATATCTATAAAATGGAAACCACTCTTATTATTTTATAGGTAACTAGGTTCTTCTTTTCCTCCTGAGGAAATCCCTAAGAGAAAGAGCTCAAGCTTGTAACCCTTCAAAGTCCCTTATTGACCTTACCTGTACCTATCCTTTTCCCTACCCACATAAGAGACATAGTCCCAACCTCCCTGTACACAGCAGTACCAGAGAATCTTCTGGTTCCACTTTGGCCCGAGTGGCCCATTAAGGAATAAGCCAATGGTCAGGGTGAAACACACAAGATTATTCATGGGGAATACAGAAGAAAATATTAAGTCTTCTCTATTATCTAAAAATTAATAGAAACTTAACCTGTCCCAATATGGGTTATCAGTAGTACACGATTAATATTTATAATACATACACTTATATTGGGAAAGTGTGCTCAGAAATGTTTTACTAATGGAATGCATGATCCAAAAGGTGAAAAAGCACTGGGCCATACTTAAGACTTATTGAACACAGGGATGCCTGGGTGACTCAGCAGTTTAGCACCTGCCTTTGGCGCAGGGCATGATCCCAGAGTCCTGGGATCAAGTCCCGTGTCAGGCTCCCTGCATGGAGCCTGCTTCTCCCTCTGCCTATGTCTCTGCCTCTCTCTCTCTCTCTCTCTCTCTCTCTCTCTCTCTCTCTCTGTGTGTCTCTAGTGAATAAATAAATAAAATATTTTATATAAAAAAAGATGAAATGTGCTGACAGTTGCACAATTCTGTGATTATACTAAAAAGCACTCACTTGTATACTTTTTAAAGGATGAATTTTGTTATGTAATTTATATTTTGATAAAGCAGTTACAAACAAAAAAGAGGGAGACCTTAACACTTTCTTGCTTTTATAGCTATTGGAGAATTCTTCAACATAGCTCTCCAAATTTGCTTCAAGGAGAAATCCCTGTACCAGTGCCCCCATGCCCAGGATTTTCTTATCAACCCTCTCTTGTCTTTCCTGCTATCAGGAGTTCATAGCCCCACCCTACTAAATTTGTCCCCTGGAGAGATGTGAAGGTGGAAGAGGGGCTGCCCATTCATAAAAATCCCTGGTAGCAAGCCTACCAATCACAGACCCAACTGTGGAACCATCAGCAGCCACAAGATGGAGTTATAGCCTCATATGATCATGATCCTGGAGGAAATTCTATTAGATAGGAGAAGGTTTTTATCTGCCAAAACCAGGTGGTTTGTCTTAAAGTAGCTCAACGAGCTACAAGAGAACATGGAGAGACAACCAAATGAAACCAGGGACAATATATATAACGAAAATGCGGAAATTGATAAAGAAAGAGGAACCATAAAAACGAACAAAACAGAAATCCTGGAGCTGAAGAATACAATGACGGAACTGAAAAACTGCAATACAGTTTCAACAGTAGACACAGTCATTCAGGAGAAAGAATTACTAGACTCACTCTAAGATAAGTCATTTGAAATTATCCACTCAGAGGAACAAATAGAAAAAGCTCATGAAAAAGAGTGAGGAAAGTTTATTTGACTTATGGGACATCATAAAGTTAATTTATATATGCATTATGAGGGTCCCAAAAGGAGCAGGGAACTAGAATTCAAAAGTGTATTTATATGAATAATCATTAAAAACAGATCTATGATTCCAAAAGAGCCCCAAAATACACTGAATATTAAGAGGTTTTCACTGATAAATAATATAATGAAGGGACTCCTGTGGCTTAGCAGTTGAGCGTCTGCCTTTGGGTCAGGGTGTGATCCTGGAGTCCCTGGATGAGGCCCACATCAGGCTCCCTGCATGGAGCCTGCTTCACACTATGCCTCTCTCTCTGCCTGTGTCTCTTGCCTATCTCTCTCTCTCATGAATAAATAAATAAAATCTTTTTTTATAATAAATTTATGTTTTATTGGTGTTCAACTTATCAACATACAGAATAACACCCCGTGCTCATCCCATCAAGTGCCCCCCTCAGTGCCCGTCACCCATTCACCCCCAGCCCCCGCCCTCCTCCCCTTCCACCACCCCTAGTTTGTTTCCCAGAGTTAGGAGTCTTTTGTTCTGTCTCCCTTTCTGATATTTCCCACACATTTCTTCTCCCTTCCCTTATATTCCCTTTCACTATTATTTATATTCCCCAAATGAATGAGAACATACACTGTTTGTTCTTCTCCAATTGACTTACTTCACTCAGCATAATACCCTCCAGTTCCATCCACGTTGAAGCAAATGGTGGGTATTTGTCGTTTCTAATGGCTGAGTAATATTCCATTGTATACATAAACCACATCTCCTTTATCCATTCATCTTTCGATGGACACCAAGGTTCCTTCCACAGTTTGGCTATTGTGGACATTGCTGCTATAAACATTAGGGTGTAAGTGTCTTGGCTTCTCACTGCATCTGTATCATTGGGGTAAATCCCCAACAGTGCAACTGCTGGGTCATAGGGTATCTCTATAATTAACTCATTGAGGAAACTCCAGAGTTGTCCAGAGTGGCTGTACCAGTTCACATTCCTAAAACAGTGCAAGAGTGTTCCCCTTTCTGCACAATCTCTCAAACATTTGTGTTTCCTGTCATATTAATTTTCACCATTCTCACTGGTGTGAGGTGGTATCTCATTGTGGTTTTGATTTGTATTTCCCTGATGACAACTGATGTGGAGTATTGGTTGGCCATGTGTATGTCTTTTTCGGTGAAATTTCTGTTCATGTCTTTTGCCCATTTCATGATTGGATTGTTTCTTTCTTTGCTGCTGAGTTTAATAACTGCTTAATACATCTTAGAAATTAGACCTTTATGTCATTTGCAAATATCTTCTCCCATTCTTTAGGTTGTATTTTAGTTTTGTTGACTATTTATTTTTGCTGTGAAGATTTTTATCTGATTAAGTCCCAATAGTTCATTTTTGCTTCATTTCCCTTGCCTTGATAGGGGTATCTTGCAAGAGGTTGCTGTGGCCAAGTTCCAAAGGGATTTTGCTTGTGCCTGTGCTCTCCTCTAGGATTCTGATGGAATCTTGTCTCACATTCAGATCTTTCATCCATTTTTAGTTTATCTTTGTGTATGGTGTAAGAGAATGATTCATTCTTATGCACGTCGCTGTCCAATTTTCCCAGCACCATTTATTGAAAAGACTATCCTTTTTCCAGTGGATAGTCTTTCATCCTTTGTCGAATATTAGTTGACCATAGAGTTGAGGGCCATTTCTGAGTTCTCTATTCTGTTCCATTGATCTATGTGTCTGGTTTTGGGCCAGTACCACACTGTCTTGATGATCACAGCTTTATAGTACAACCTGAAATCTGGCATTGTGATGCCCCCAGATATGGTTTTCTTTTTTCAATATTCCCCTGACTATTCGGGGTCTTTTGTGATTCCACATAAATCTTAAGATGATTTGTTCCAACTCTCTGAAGAAAGTCCACGGTATTTTGATAGGAATTACATTGAACGTGTAAATTGCCCTGCGTAGCATTGACATTTTCACAATATTAATTCTTCCAATCCATGAGCATGGAATATTTTTCCATCTATTTGTGTCTTCCTAAATCTCTTTCAGAGGTGTTCTGTAGTTTTTAGGGTATAGATCCTTTATATCTTTGGTTAGGTTTATTCCTAGGTATCCTATGCTTTTGGGTGCAATTATAAATGGGATTGACTCCTTAATTTCTCTTTCTTCAGTCTCATTGTTAGTGTATAGAAATGCCACTGATTTCTGAGCATTGATTTTCTATCCTGCCGCATTGCTATATGAGTTCTAGCAATCTTGGGGTGGAGTCTTTTGGGTTTTCTACGTACAGTATCATGTCATCTGCAGAGAGGGAGAGTTTGTCTTCTTCCTTGCCAATTTGAATGCCTTTTATTTCTTTTTGTTGCCTGATTGCTGGCGCTAGGACTACTAGTACTATGTTGAATAGCAGTGGTGGGAGTGGACATTCCTGTCATGTTCCTGATATTAGGGAAAATGTTCTCAGTGTTTCCCCATTGAGAATGATATTTGCTGTGGGCTTTTCATAGATGGCTTTTAAGAGGCTGAGGAATGTTTCCTCTACCCCTACACTCTGAAGAGTTGTGATCGGGAATGGATGCTGCATTTTGTCAAATGCTTTTTCTGCATCTCTTGAGGGGATCACATGGTTCTTGTTTTTGCTCTTGTTGATATGATCTCTAATGTTGATGATTTTATGAGTGTTGAATCACTACTCTGGCATCCTGGGGATGAATCCCACTTGGTCATGGTCAATAATCTTAATGTACTGTTGGATCCTATTGGCTAGTATCTTGATGAAAATTTTTGCATCCATGATCATCAGGGATATTGGTCTATAATTCTCCTTTTTGGTGGAGTCTTTGTCTGGTTTTGGAATCAAAGTGATGCTGGCCTCATAAAACGAGTTTGGAAGTATTCTTTCCCTTTCTATCTATTGGAATAACTTTAGTAGAATAGGTATTGTTTCTTCTTTAAACGTTTGATAGAATTCCCCTGGGAAGCCATCTGGCCATAGACTTTTCTGTCTTGGGTGGTTTTTGATGAAATGCTTCAATTTCCTCCCTGGTTATTGGCCTATTCAGGTTTTATATTTCTTCCTATTCCAGTTTTGGTAGTTTGTGATTTTCCAGAAATGTGTCTATTCCTTCTTGATGGCCCAATTTGTTGACATAGCTGCTCATAATACATTTTTAAAATCGTTTGTATTTCCTTGGTATTGGCTGTGATCTCTCCTTTTTCACTCCAGATTTTATTAATTTGAGTCTTTATCTTTTTATAAGGGTGGCTAATGCTTTATCTATCTTTTAATTCTTTCAAAGAACCAAAACCTATCAGTGAGGGTGACAGAACAGGAGAGACATCTAACTCTGGGAAACGAACACCGTGTAGTGGAAGGGAGGTGGGCGGGGGATGGGGTGACTGAGTGACGAGTACAAGGGGTGCATTTGACAAGATGAGCACTGGGTGTTATGCTATATATTGGCAAATCAAACTCCAATAAAAAATATACCAAGAAAAAGAACCAAATTGTAGTTTTGTTTTTCTGTTCTACAGTTTTGGTCTCTATTTCATTGAGTTCTGCTCGAATCTTTAATAACTCTCTTCCGCTTGGTGTAGATTTTATTTCCTGTTCTTTCTCTACTCGCTTTAGGTGTGAGGTTAGCTTATGTATTTGAGTATTTTCCAATTTTTTGAGGGATTCTTGTATTGCGATGTATTTCGGATACTGTTTTTGCTGTATATGAAAGATTTTGAAGGGTTGTATCTTCATTCTCATCAGTTTCTATGAATCATTTTAATTCTTCTCTAATTTCCTGGTTGACCCATTCATCTATTAGCAGGACGGTCTTTAACTTTCACGTGTTTGAGTTTCTTCCAAATTTCTTCTTGCGATTTAGTTCTAGTTTAAAAGCATTGTGGTCGGAAAATATGCAGGGGAGAAACTTAATCTTTTGGTATTGGTTGAAAGCTGATTTGTGACTATTTGGTCTCTTCTGGAGAAAGTTCCAGGTGCACTTGAGAAGAATGTGTATTCAGCTGTGTTCAGATGCAAAGTTCTGTGTATATCTGTGAAATCCATCTGATCCAGTGTATTATTTAAGGCCTTTGTTTCTTTGGAGATGTTGTGCTTAGAATATCTGTTATTTGCAGAAAGTGCCATGTTGAAGTCTCCTACTATTAGTGTATTATTATCTAAGTATGTGTTTACTTTGGTTATTAATTGATTGATATATTTGTCAGCTCCCACATTAGGGGCATAAATATTCAAGATTGTTATGTATTCTTCTTGGATAGACTCTTTAATTATGATATATTATCCCTCTTCATCTCTTACTACAGTCTTTGTGATAAACTTTAATTTATCTGATATGAGGATTCTACCCCAGCTTTCTTTTGAGGACCACTTGAATGGTAAATGGTTCTCCAACCCCTCATTTTCAGGCTGGTGGTGTCCTTATGTCTACAATGAGTCTCTTGTAGAAAGCAAACAGATGGGTCTTGCTCTTTTATCCAGTCTGAAACCCTGCATCTTTTGATGGGATCGTTCACATTAAGAGTAACTATTGAAAAATATGAATTTAGTGCCATCATAATACCTGTTCAGTCCCTATTTTTATGGATTATTTTTGGGGACTTCCTCTTTCTTTTACAGGGTCCCCCTTAATATATCTTGCAGAGCTGGTTTGGTGGTTACAGATTCTGTCAGTTTCTGCCTATCTTGGAAGCTCTTGTTCTCTCCTTCTATTCCTAATGACAGCCTTGCTGGATATATTATTCTTGGCTGCATGTTCTTCTCATTTAGTACCCCGAATATATACTGCAAGCCCTTTCTGGCCTGCCATGTCTCTGTGGAGAGGTCTGCTGTTAATCTAATACTTCTCCCCATATAAGTTAGGGATCTCTTTTCTCTGACTGCTTTAAGGATTTTCGTTTTATCTTTGGAATTTTCAAGTTTCACTATTAAATGTGAAGTTTGAATGGTTTTTATTGATTTTCAGGGGGGACCTCTCTGTCTCCTGGATCTGAATACCAGTTTCCATCGCAAAATTAGGGAAGTTCTCAGCTATGATTTGTTCAAATAACTTTCTTGCCCTCTGTCCCTCTTGGCACTCTCTGAAACCCCAATTAAGTGTAGATTTTCCCTTCTGAGGCTATCATTCATTTCCCTTAACCTTTCCTCATGGTCTTTTTTTAAAAGATTTTATTTATTTATTCATGTGAGACAGAGAGACAGAGACACAGGCAGAGGGAGAAGCCGGCTCCATGCAGGGAGCCTGATGTGGGACTCGACTCCAGATCTGCAGGGTCAGGCTCTGGGCCAAAGGCAGCGCTAAACTGCTGAGCCACCGTGGCTGCCCTCATCATGGTCTTTTTCTTGTTTTTCTCTTTTTTTCCTCAGCTTTCTTCCTTGCCATCAACTTGTCTTCTATGTCACTCACTCTTTATTTTACCTCATTAACCTTTGTCTTTAGGACCTCCAGTTTGGATCTCATCTCATTTAATTGATTTTTAATTTTGGCCTGATTTGATCTAAATTCTGAAGTCATGGAGTCTCTTGATTCCTTTTCACTTTTTTCCAGAGACACCAGTAGCTTTATAATTGTGCTTCTGAATTGGCTTTCTGACATTGAATTGTAATCCATATTCTGTACTTACTCTGTGCCATAGAATACTGTTTCTGATTCTTTCCTTTGTAGTGAGTTCTTCCTTCTAGTCATTTTTCTCACTGTAAATTGGCTGTATGAGCAGGCTGAGTCCAGAATATCGACCACAACCTAAGTAAATTTCACCGTAGATGATTCTGCTGAGGTCAGTGACAAGAAATTGAAAACAATGATTAGAATGAAATAAAAGGACCACCAAAGTGAAAAAAATTTAAAACAAAGCAGTAAAAACATATGGCCAAGAATCCCAAAGAAGAAAGAAAAAGAAAGAGAGGGAAAAAGAAGAGAAAAAAAGGAAAAGTAAATAGGAAAAAAGAAGAAAAAAGAAAAGAAAAGGAGAAGAAAAAAGGGGAATATTGGGAGATGGTGGTGGGAAAGAAGTTATAGTGAAGTGAGAATGTAGTCTACCTTAGGGTTCCTAGAGGGTGATCCCCTTGGTTCTCTGTATATTAAGTTCTGTATGTTTGAAGATGCTCAGTTCAAAATTTATATAAACCAAAAATACTTGTAGAGAGCCCCACCAAAACATAAATGAGATAAAAGAGGGAGGCAGAATGGGAATGAGGAATCTTATAGAATGAATCAGAACAGTATACCACTTGGTTCTGGGTGCATGCTGGTCATGTTTAAGAAGGTATGAACTTCTGCCATTGTAGAACAAAATGAAGCAGAGAAAACAAAAAACACAAACAAAAAAATCATGTCTTGTATATCTCCCCAAATTAAGCTGAGTATGTTGAAGGGAATGTAGAAGTGAAAATATATCTAGGATCTGTAATTGTAGAAATATGAATGTCAAAAAGGAAGAAACTTAAAAATGTAGAGGTGGTAAAATATTATAGTTAAGGTGGGAAAAGAAAAAATTTGGAAATTTTTAGTCTGATATAAAAACAAGTTATACTGGAAAAAGGAAGAAAAAAATAGGAGGGGTATCCTCTATTTCTCTATACTGTAAATCCCTTGACCTCCTCTGGAGCTTTCTAAGCTTGACTGCTTGGTCAAGAACTTTCTCTTCCCCTGTTCTTCCAGCTGCTTTTCTGGGAAAGGAGCTCCTGTGCTGTTTCTTAGGTGTGTGTACCTGGTGGACCTGCCCCACCCCCTGCCAGCTGCTGGGCTCACTGGGAGCTGTTTACCCCATGAGGCCTCAGTTCCCTGGAGGCCCCGCCTCTCCCAGGCACAAGGTGAGACAAAGAGGAAAAACAACAATGGTGAGGGCCAGATTTCCAGCTCTGGAGTCAGCTCCCCCTAGCAACTGATACATCTCCCAGTCAGCACTGGCCTAGATACTCCCGGGGCAGTCCCGGGTGCACTGATCTGCACAGCTTGCAGAGTGCCCAGCAGCAGGAGAGTCCTTGCTGTCCTGTGCCCTCCTTGCCTCTGCCTGTCCCGGGGGTAATGCAGGATCACAGTCTGTGTCTGCTCGGTGCCACGGATCCGGAGCCCTCTGCTGCTGGAATCACGCTCCTGGGGCGTTGTGGCTCCTGAAGGCAACAGGACACAGACACCTCCATCTGGCCTCCAGCCTGACCTACCGGCTTCTCCTAGATGCCCGGTCAGGAGCACTCCAGCCCTTTCCCGAGATCAGCCCTTGGTTTGTGGTGTGCTTTCCCCTGGGGCCACTTCCTCTATTAGTGACTCCGGGAAACTGGAGGCTTCTCTGCCCCTTCTGCGATTCTGCTGGATTTCCCTGATAAGTGCCTTTCCATCTTGGAAGAATCCAGTGTAGATTTTTTAAAGATGAATGAATAAAGAAGATATTGTAGAAGATATTGTATGTGTGTGTATATATATATATATATATATATAATGGAAAAATTGTATATATACACATATATGTATACATATATGTATACATATATATGTGTGTGTATATATATATATATATATATACACACAATGGAAAAATTCTCAGCCATTAGAAATGACAAATACCCACCATTTGCTTAAACATGGATAGAATTGCAGGGTATCATGCAAAGTGAAGTAAGTCAATCAGAGGACAAACATATGGTCTCATTCATTTGGGGAATATAAAAAATAGTGAAAGGGAACAGGGCAAAGGAGAGAAAATGAGTGAAAATATCAGTGAAGGTGATAGAACATAAGAGACTCCTAACTCTGGGAAACAAACAAGGGGTAGTGGAAAGGGAGGTGGGTGGGGGGATGGGGTGACTGGTTGATGGGCACTGAGGGGTCACTTGACGGGATGAGCACTGGGTGTTATGCTATATGCTGGGAAATTGAACTCCTATAAAAATATACAAAAAAAGTGTTCCAACTTTTCCAGGGCTGGGCTTCCCTGTCCTAGCCTTAGCCCAGCATCTCATGGTGCCCCTCCCCCACTTGATTATTTTTTTAGGGATCCCTGGGTGGCGCAGCGGTTTGATTTTTTTTTTTCTGCCTTCCTACCTTGTTAGAAGTGAAAACCCTTCTCTCTGTAGTGTTGCAGTTGTTCTCTCTCTAAATCGCATGTCAAATTTGTAGGTTTTCAAGATGGTTTGAAAGTTATCTAGGTAAGTTGGTGGGGCCAGTTTGAGGACCCCTACTCCTCCACCATCTTGCCCCGCCCCCAAAAAGACTTTTTCAAAGAAAAACTGGCTTATCTGGCTTGCAATAAATGGTAAAAACAATTCTTTAAATTTAAATGAAAAGAGACTAATGAGCAACATGAAACATATGAAAGGATAAAACTCACTAGCAATGGTAAATATATAGTCAAATTCAAAATTATCTAATACTGGTACATAAATCATTTTCAACTCAAGTATAATAAAAAATAAAATTATTAAAATAACTATAGCAACACTAACTTGTTAATAGATACATCATATAAGAAGATGTAAACTGTGACAAAAATAACAAAATTTGGGGGAGAATTACAGTGTAAACTTTTTGTACTTTATTAAATTTGTTAATAGCTTAATTATACTCATAACTATAACATATTTTATGAGAGTCTCATAGTAATTAAAAAGCAAAAACCTATAGTAGAAACACAAACAAAACAAACAAACAAAACAATCAAAACATAGCACTACAAAAAAAATCAACAAATCACAAAAGAAAATACATCAAGAAAGGGAGAAAAGAATAAAGTACAAAACAAAAAAATAAGATGATAGCTAGGAAGTTGAGATGGCTGAGAATTAAGGGGACCCTGGACTTTTCTCAATCCTTGAACACAGCTGTATTGAGGTCAGATCACTTTGAACACCCAAGAAATTGATCTGAGGATTGGAAAAAGGATCTCTGTGGCTGGAAGGAAACAGTGTGGCAGGTGTGAGGTCCAGGGAAATGAATTGGGAGAGGGAAAAACTGCCTGGCTATTGGCGGTGGTGAGAAAACCCTTTCTGGGGGGGAAAAAGGGAAAGAAAGAGACTTTGAGAGGTTTTGAGAGACTATAATGTCAGGTTCACACAAGCAGAAGCCCTCTCAGACCACAGACTGGGGAGACAGGGGAACTATTGTTTGCAAACAGTGGGTGTAGCTCAAACTCTGAGGTTTTAGAAGCCATGACTTTCACAGGGCAGAGCTGCAGTGTCCACTCCCAGGGAGAAAGAGAGCTCTGGACCAGGAGTGTGCACAAAGTGGTGTGGGGATCTCCTGGGTCACAATGGGAGAGATCATTCCCCTTCCTGTAATACATTTGGAAGAGGGTATATTGCCTTTCCAAGGACGAAAGAACCTGCAGGCACCAGCAAATGGCCTTTCATTGGCTCAGGAAAAAGTTATGTGCAGAGGGTGGATAACCTAATTGCTGCTTTTCATGGTGCCACACAATAGATTACACACACCTGCAGTGGTGGGACTGATTTTCTGGGACACAGGGCACTAGTCAGAGTGTAGGAGGTCTCTAATCTTGAGGAGGAAGTGAATCTAAATGGTGCCAGCTCCTTTGACATTTGGAGTTTTTTTTTTTAATTTTTTTTTATTTATGATAGTCACAGAGAGAGAGAGAGAGAGAGAGGCAGAGACACAGGCAGAGGGAGAAGCAGGCTCCATGCACTGGGAGCCCGACGTGGGATTCGATCCCGGGTCTCCAGGATCGCACCCTGGGCCAAAGGTAGGCGCTAAACCACTGCGCCACCCAGGGATCCCGACATTTGGAATTTTGAATCCCAGCCTTGCCAAAGGAAAACTATAGTGTTGGGCATGCTGATGGCCCTTGATTTTCTGTGAGGACTTCCTGAAGCCCTGGACGTATGAGATACCCTATCCTGGAACAATGGTGGTGTGGCGCTATTTTACCCTCATTACCAACACTGTCTCACTTAAGAGAGTAACACAGTAGCCCCTAGTGGAGGTGGGAGACACTTATATAAAATTCTGTATCCCTGCACTTGGCAAGTGCTTCTTCACCTGGGCAAGATTGACTCTGAGACAGCACAGTAGGCCTCTCACCCAAAAGAGCGACAAAGGCAGCACACTATATGTACCAAGTCTACTGATCATACGGTGCTTCAAAGCATCCCCTTCAGATCTGGTGAAATATGACCAGGATGCATTTTTTTTTCTCCTTATATTTTTTCTTTCATTTAAATTGGAATCAAGCTTATAGGTTTTTTTGTTTGTCTATTAGTTTGTTTTATCATTTTCTTTTCTCTTTCTGTTTTTGGACCAGGGTTCTTTTTTCTTTTACTTTATTTTTTCCTCTCATTTGCTTTGGAATAAGGCTGATACTTTTTTTGATTGTTTCTTTTTTTCATTCCTTATCCTTTTATCTTTTTTTTGGGGGGGGGGAAGTCTTTTTAATTCCTTCCTTTTTTTGAGGATTTTTTCAGCAAGCAAATCAAAGCACACCTGGATAAAGATCCAAATTCTCACCACTGAAAACAAAGAGGAGCTTTGCCAAGGTCTGACCAGTGGGAAAGAGCACCCAAAACACAACAGCAGAGTGCATACAGCTTACACCAGAAACACTTCCTGAAATAACTGGCCCTAGGAAGTGTATAACCTCTTTTTAATATAACATTACACTAAGGTGCAAAAATAGAACAAGCTCTGATAACATGCAAAAGATAGAAACTCAGCCAAAATGATGAAAGGGAGTAATCCTCCCTAGAAGAAAAGTCAGAAAGATATCACCACCAGGGACTTCCTGGAAATGGATATAAACAATACATCTGAACAATTTACATCAATAATTATAAGACTACTAGCTGGACTTGAAAAAGAAAAGCATAGGAGACACTAAAAGAAACCCCTGCTATAGAGATAAAAGACCCAAAAACTAATCAGGCTGAAATAAAAAATGCTATAACTGAGATACAAAACAGAGTGGTTATAATCACAATGAGGACTGAAGAAGCAGAGGAAAGAATACATGATAGATAAAAATATGGAAAGTAATTAAGCTGAAAAGGGAAAGAAACCTCATCAAAGCAAACTTAGGGAACTTAGGGAACTCAGTGATTCCATAAAGCAAAATAATATCCATATCATTGGAGTCTCAGAAGAAGAGCAGAAAAGGAGGCAGAAGACATATTTGAATAAATTATAGCTGAGAACTTCCCTAATCTGAGGAAGGAAATAGTAATTCAAGTCCAAGAAGCACAGATAACTCCCTGAATATCAAGAAAAAACCAAATCAACACCGAAGTATATCATAGAAACTTGCAAAATATAAAGACAGAATTCTGAAGAGAGCTAGGGTAAAAAGGCTCTTAACTTACAAGGGTAGACACATGAGGTTAGCAGCAAATCTGTCCATGGCAGGTCAAAAAAAGGCTGGAATTATATATTCAATGTGCTAAATGGGAAAAATATGGAGCCAAGACAACTTTGGCTCCAAAGGTTGTCATTCAGAATAAGAGAGAGAAAGAATTTCCAAGACTCCAAAATATAAATAAATAAACAAACAAACAAACAAACAAATAAAGGAGTTCATGAAAACTAAACCAGCACTGCAAGAAATGGGACACATTGAGTGGAAAGAAGAAATCAAAAGTAACAAAGACTAGAAAGGAACAGAGACAATCTGAAGGAATAGTGACTTTACAGGTAATAAATTGGCAATAAATTCATACCTATCAACAATTATCTGAATATAAATGGGCTAAGTGCTCCAATCAGAAGACATAGTGTATCTGAATGAATTAAAAAAAAATAACAAGACCCATTGTGTCAATACACGGCTTACAAGAGATTCACTTTAGATCCAAAGACACCATCAGATTATAAGTGAAGGGTTGGAGAACCACTTATCATGCTAATGGATATAAAAAAAAAAACTGGAGTAGCATCCTTATATCAAACACACTAGATTTTAAACCAAAGACTGTAATAAGAGATGAAGAAGGACACCATATCATAATAAAGAAATCAATCCAAAAAGAACATCTAAAAATTATAACAATTTATGTCCCCAACGTGGGAGCAATTATATAAATCAATTAATAATAAACTTAAAGAAACTCATTGATGACAATACAGTAATAGTGGAAGACTTTAATATCTCATTCATAGCAATGGCCAGATGATTAAGCAGATCTACAAGGAAACAAGATGACTCACTGGACCATATGAACATAGCAGAAATATTCAGAGCATTTGATCCTAAAGCAGCAGAATATACATTCTTTTTTAGTACACATGGAATATTCTCCAGAATATATCAAATACTGGATCACAAATTGTGACACAATGAGTACAGAAATTTGGAGATCATGCCAAGCGTATTTTCAGACCACAAATATACAAAACTTGAAGTCAACCACAAGAAAAGATGTGGAAGTATCACAAATCTATGGAGATTAAAGAATATCCTACAAAAGAATGAATAGGTCAATCAGGATATTAAAGAATAATTTAAAAATGCATAGAAGCAGGTCAAGGCAAGATGGTAGAAGAGCAGGGGTCCTCAGTATATCTGGTCCCACAAAATTACCTAGATAACTTTCAAAACATCATGAACACCTACGAATTTAAGCTGAGATATAAAAACAGCTGGAATGCTATAGGGAGAAAAGTTTCTGCTTCTAACAAGGTAGGAAGGGGGGAAATTTAAAAAAATAAATCAACTGTAGGAGGGGAACCTTGACAAGCTGGGTGACAATGGAGCTGCTAAAGCCTCTGGGGAATGAAAACCCAGCCCTGGACAAGCAGGAACTTTAAAATTCTTCACCTGAATCTTCCCTGAGGGAAAAATGCTTATCAGGGAAATAGGGCAGAATCGCAGGAGGGGCAGTGAAGTCTCAAGATTCCTGGAGACACTGTAAGAGTAGTGGCACCTGGAAGAAAGCTCACCGCAAACCTCGGTCTAATCTTGGTAAAGGGTTAGAGCACTGCAACCCTCTGGGAATTTGGGAGAAGCCAGACAGTTACGTGGGTCAGCTCCAGAGCGCCCTTTACCCTAGAGCCCAGCAATGAATGGAGGTGGCTGTCTTCCATTCTCTTTAGAATAAGCTGTCCCTGGGAGCAGATATCCAGTGGTGCAGGACCTGAGGGCACCAAACCAGACAAAGCTGGCTATCCTCCATTCCCCCTGGGAGAGGCAGAATAGAGGAAGGCAAAGGAAAGCGGGGACTCTCCTGCCACTGGCCACCTGGCAAGCTGTGCAGATCAGTACATCCGCACCTGCCACCAGGAACATCTAGGCCAGTGTGCACTGGGAGATTGTTGTTAGATACTTGTGGGGAGCTCGACTCCAGAGTTGGAAATCTGGTCACTGCTAATTTTTATTTTTTTCTTCTTTTCACCTTTCATCTGGGAAAGTCGTGGCTAATGGGGAATAGAGTCCTCACAGGATAAACAGCTAACACTGAGCCCAGCTCCTGGCAAGAGGCAAGGCATCTCCACCCAGGCACAGACATCTGAGAATAAATGCAGCAGATCCCTCTGCCGGATGAACTGCTGGAAGAACAAGAAAAAGCAAGTTTCCTGAACAAGCAGCACTGGAAAGCTCCAGGAATGAAGGAAAATAGTACATAGAACAAGAGGTTTTTTTTTATTACTTGTTTATATATCAGGTTAAAAATTTACAATATTATTTCTCTTTTCCTGCTTTAACTACAATATATTGCCAACTCTTTGTTTTTAAAATTTTACCTTTTTTAGCTATTCCTTTTTGACTTTCATATTTCTAAAATTACATATCTTACATGTATTTTTAACTTTGGATTCCCTTCAACATATTCAATTTAATTTTGGTAGATATATGAGTTATGGAGTTTTAATTTTTGTTTTTTCTCTCTTCTTTTGTTTTACAATGGTGAAAATTAGTACCTTCTAAGACATGGACTGAAATACACCCAGAACCAAGTGGAACACCTTATTAGTTCATTGTGTGAGACTATATACTCTCTTCTTTCCCATTCTTCCCCCTTTATTATCTTGTTTATGTTTTTCAGGTTGATGTTGGGTATTTATATAAGTATTTCTGGTTTATATAAATTCAGAAGTGAGCATCTTCTAACATACAGAACAAAATAAACTCAGAACCAAGAAGATCACCCTCTAAGTCCCCTCTGTGAGACTATATTCTCTCTCCACCATCAATTCCTCACCACCACCACCACAAACAGACCATTTTTGCCCTATTCTTTGTTTTTGGTTTTTTAGTGTTACTATTTGGATTTAATTTTTTCATGTCAGTGATCTTTTTCTTTATTTTGTTCTGTTTTTTTTTTTTATTTTCTGTTCTCTGACCTCAGAATCATCTAGGGTGTATTTTACTTAGGATATGGTAGATATTTTTGACTCAGCTCACTCATACAGCAACTCTTCACTGGACAAAATGACTAGAAGGAAAAATTCACCACAAAAGAAAGCACTGGAATCAATAATGTTTGCCATAGCATTACTGAACATGAATTTAAATACAATGTCAGAAACTCAATTCAGAAGTACACATATAAAATTACTGGTGGGCCTGGAAAAAAAGCATAAAGGACTCTAGAGACTCTGTTACTGCATAATTGAGATCTAATCAGGCCAAAATTACAAATAATTTAACTAAGTTGCAGTCCAAACTGGATGCTCTAACTTCTAGGGTTAAGGAGGTGGAAGAGAGAGTGAATGACATAGAAGACAACTTCATAGGAAGGAAGCTGAGGGAAAAAGAAAAAAAAAAACAATTAAGAATCCCCAAGGAAAGACTTAGGGAACTAAATGACAGCTTGAGAAGGAAAAATATGCATATAATTGGGATTCCAGAAGAAGCTGAGTGAAAAAGGACCACAATGTATATTTGAAGAAGTCACACCTGAGAGCTTCCCTAATAAGGAAAGAATACAGTCATTCAGATCCAAAAGATAGAGAGAACTGCCTCCCCCCAAAATAAAAACAGTTCAACACTTTGCTATTTAATAGTGAAAATAGCAAATTTCAAAGATAAACAGAAAATTCTTAAAGGAGCTTGAGACCAGAGATTTTTCACTTATATAGGGAGAAATATCAGAGTAACAGCAGACCTATCCACAGAGACCTGGCAGGCCAGAAAGTGCTGGCATCATATATACAGGGTACTAAAAGAGAAAAACATGCAGCCAAGAATATTATAACCAGCAAGGCTATCATTAAGAATAGAAGGAGAGGGCGGCCCCGGTGGCTCACTGGTTTGGTGCCGCCTTTGGCCTAGGTTGTGATCCTGGGGACCTGGGGTCGAGTCCCGCATCGGGCTCCCTGCGTGGAGCCTGCTTCTCCCTCAGCCTGTGTCTCTGCCTCTCTCTCTCTGTCTCTGTGACCCTCATGAATAAATAAATAAAGTTTTTTAAAAAAAAGAATAGAAGGAGAGAGAAAGGGCTTCCAGGATAGACAGAAACTTAAAGAATATGTGACCACCAAACCAGCTCTGCAAGAACTATTAAGGGGACCCTGTAAAAGAGAGGGAGCCCAAAGAAATAATCCACAAAAACAGGGACTGTAAAGGTAAAACAATGACATTATATTCATATCTTTCAATAGTTACTCTGATCATGAATGAGCTAAATGATCCCATCAAAATATGCAGGGTATCAGACTGGGTAAAAAAGCAAGACTCATCTATATTCTATCTAGAAGAGACTCATTTTAGACCTAAGGACATCTCCAGCCTGAAAATGATGGGGTGGATTTACCACTCAAATGGTCCTCAAAAGAAATCTGGGGTAGCAATCTTCATATCAGATAAATTAGAGTTTATACCAAAGACTGTAATGATAGATGAAGAGGGAAACTATATCATACTTAAAGGGTCTGTCCAATAGGAAGGCCTAACAAAATATCACAAGAGAAACAAGGGCTTTGAATTATATCCTGTACCAAACAGATGTCACAGATATATACAGAATATTCCATCCTAATGAAACTGAAGACACTTTCTTCTCAATTGCACATGGAACTTTCTCCAGAATAGTACACATACTGGGTCAAAAATCAGGTTTCATCCCATGCCAAAACATTGGGACTGTCCCTGCATATTATCAAACCACAATGCTTTGAAACTAGAATTCAATTACAAAATAAATTTGGAAGAAACTCAAGCACAGAGGTTAAAAAGCATCCTATTATGCTTTTAAAGATGAATGGATGAACCAGTATATTAGAGAAGAATTAAAAACACTCCTGGGAATTATGAAAATGAAAATACAGCCATTCAAATTCTTTGGGATATACGAAAGCAGCTCTAAGAGTGAAATACATTGCAATACAAGCCTCCCACAAAATAATCGGAAAAAAACCTCAAATACACAAGCTAACCTTGCACCTAAAGGAATTGGAGAAAGAACAGCATATAAAGTCTAAACCAAACAGAAGAGAGATAACAAAGATTAGAGCAGAAGTCAATGAAATGGAGACCAGAAAAATTGTAGAACAAATCAACAAAACCAGGATTTGGTTCTTTGAATAAATTATTAAGATAGGAGGAGGAGGGGCAAGATGGCGGAAGAGTAGGGTCCCCAAATCACCTGTCCCCACCAAAATACCTAGATAAACTTCAAATCATCCTGAAAATCTACGAATTCGGCCTGAGATTTAAAGAGAGAACAGCTGGAATGCTACAGTGAGAAGAGTTCGTCCTTCTATCAAGGTAGGAAGACGGGGGGAAAAAAGAATGAAAGAAACAAAAGGCATCCAAGGAGGAGGGGCCCCACGAGGAGCCGGGCTAAGGCCGGGGCAAGTGTCCCCAGGAAAGGAAAGCTCCGTCCCAGAGAAGCAGGAGCTTCACCAATCTTCCCAGGCAGAAAGGCGCCTGCAGGGAGTTAGATCAGGACCCCAGGAAGGGTGGGGATGCCCTCAGGCTCCCTGGGACAGTAACAGAGCAACTGCGCACTGGGGAGAGTGGGCCGAGCTCCCTAAAGGGCTGCAGCACACACACATGCATTAACCCGGGAGAAGCTCAGAGGGGCTTGGGCGGCGGCTCCGCGGAGAGAGGGCTGCGCACCCTGGGAGAAGCTCAGGGGCGGCTCCGGCAGAGGAAGAGGCTCCACGCGAAGGGGACTGTGCCCCGGGAGCGCAAATCAAACAGCGCAGGCCTGGGAGCCCTGGGCGCTGGGGACACAGCCCAGGATCCGGCCTCCTCCCGGGACAGGCAGAGGCCAGGAGGGCCCAGGACAGCAAGGACGCTCCTGCCCCAAGCTGAGCAGATCAGCGGCCCAGCCCCCGGAGCATCCAGGCTCTGCAGACTGAGAGCTCTGGAGTTACTGGGCGGAAGGAATCCAGGTTTCCAGAGCTGCCGCTGCCACTGTCGTTGTTCCTCCTGGGGCCCCACGGGGTAAACAACCCCCATTGAGCCCTGCACCAGGCAGGGGGCAGAGCAGCTCCCCCAAATGCTAACACCTGAAAATCAGCACACAGGCCCCTCCCCCAGAAGACCAGCTAGATGGACAAGTTCCAGGGGAAGTCAAGGGACTTAGAAGATACTTCCCCGTGTGTTTTTTTTTTCTTTTTGATTTCTGATTGATTCCCCCACCCTTTTTTTCACCTTTCTTTATTTTTCTTTCTCTTTTTCTTCTCTTTTTTCCTTTTTTTCTTCCTTTTTCTTTTTTCTTTTTCTCTTTTCTTTCCTTCTTTCTCTCCTCTCTTTTTCTCCTTTTCCCAATACAACTTGTTTTTGGCCACTCTGCACTGAGCAAAATGACTAGAAGGAAAACCTCACCTCAAAAGAAAGAATCAGAAACAGTCCTCTCTCCCACAGAGTTACAAAATCTGGATTACAATTCAATGTCAGAAAGCCAATTCAGAAGCACTATGATAAAGCTACTGGTGGCTCTAGAAAAAAGCATAAAGGACTCAAGAGACTTCATGACTGCAGAATTTAGATCTAATCAGAGAGAAATTTAAAATCAATTGAATGAGATGCAATCCACACTAGAAGTCCTAACGATGAGGGTGAACGAGGTGGAAGAACAAGTGATTGACATAGAAGACAAGTTGATGGCAAAGAGAGAAACTAGGGGAAAAAAGAGACAAACAATTAAAAGACCATGAAGATAGATGAAGGGAAATAAGCGACAACCTGAGGAAGAAAAACCTACATTTAACTGGGGATCCCGAGGGCGCCAAAAGGGACAGAGGGCCAGAATATGTATTTGAACAAATCATAAATGAAAACTTTCCTAAACTGGGAAGGGAAACAGGCATTCAGATCCAGGAAATAGACAGATCCCCCCCCCCCCCGAAAATCAATAAAAACCGTTCAACACCTTGACATTTAATAGTTAAGCTTGCAAATTCCAAAGATAAAGAGAAGATCCTTAGAGCAGCAAGAGACAAGAAATCCCTGACTTTTATGGGGAGGAGTATTAGGGTAACAGCAGACCTCTCCACAGAGACCTGGCAGGCCAGAAAGGGCTGGCAGGATATATTCAGGGTCCTAAATGAGAAGAACATGCAACCAAGAATACTTTATCCAGCAAGGCTCTCATTCAAAATGGAAGGAGAGATAAAGAGCTTCCAAGACAGGCAGGAACTGAAAGAATATGTGACCTCCAAACCAGCTGTGCAAGAAATTTTAAGGGGGACTCTTAAAATTCCCCTTTAAGAAGAAGTTCAGTGCAACAATCCACAAAACAAGGACTGAATAGATATCATGATGACACTAAACTCATATCTCTCAATAGTAACTCTGAACGTGAATGGGCTTAATGACCCCATCAAAAGGCGCAGTGTTTCAGACTGGATAAAAAAGCAGGACCCATCTATTTGCTGTCTGCAAGAGACTCATTTTAGACAGAAGGACACCTACAGCCTGAAAATAAAAGGTTGGAGAACCATTTACCATTCAAATGGTCCTCAAAAGAAAGCAGGGGTAGCCATCCGAATATCAGATAAACTAAAATTTACCGCGAAGACTATAGTGAGAGATGAAGAGGGACACTATATCATACTTCAAGGATCTATCCAACTAGAGGACTTAACAATCTTCAATATATATACCCCGAATGTGGGAGCTTCCAAATATATCAATCAATTATTAACCAAAGTGAAGAAATACTTAGATAATAATACACTTACGCTTGGTGACTTCAATCTAGCTCTTTCTATACTCGATAGGTCTTCTAAGCACAACATCTCCAAAGAAACGAGAGGTTTAAATGATACACTGGACCAGATGGATTTCACAGATATCTACAGAACTTTACATCCAAATTCAACTGAATACACATTCTTCTCAAGTGCACTGGAACTTTCTCCAGAATACATCACTTACTGGGTCACAAATCGGGTCTGAACTGATACCAAAAATTGGGATCATCCCCTGCATATTCTCAGACCATAATGCCTTGAAATTAGAACTAAATCACAACAAGAAGTTTGGAAGGACCTCAAACACGTGGAGGTTAAGGACCATCCTGCTAATAGATGAAAGGGTCAACCAGGAAATTAAGGAAGAATTAAAAAGATTCATGGAAACTAATGAGAATGAAGATACAACCGTTCAAAATCTTTGGGATGCAGCAGAAGCAGTCCTAAGGGGGAAATACATCGCAATACAAGCATCCATTCAAACACTGGAAAGAACTCAAATACAAAAGCTAACCTTACACATAAAGAAGCTAGAGAAAAAACAGCAAATAGATCCTACACACAGCAGAAGAAGAGAGTTAATAAAGATTCGAGCAGAACGCAACAAAATAGGGACGAGAAGAACTGTGGAACAGATCAACAGAACCAGGAGTTGGTTCTTTGAAAGAATTAATAAGATAGATAAACCATTAGCCAGCCTTATTAAAAAGAAGAGAGAGAAGACTCAAATTAATAAAATCATGAATGAGAAAGGAGAGATCACTACCAACACCAAGGAAATACAAACGATTTTAAAAAGATATTATGAACAGCTATACGCCAATAAATTAGTCAATCTAGAAGAAATGGGCGCATTCCTGGAAAGCCATAAACTACCAAAACTGGAACAGGAAGAAATAGAAAACCTGAACAGGCCAATAACCAGGGAGGAAATTGAAGCAGTCATCAAAAACCTCCGAAGACACAAAAGTCCAGATGGCTTCCCAGGAGAATTCTATCAAACATTTAATTTTTTTTAATTTTTTAAATTTATTTATGTATGATAGTAGCAGAGAGAGAGAGAGAGAGGCAGAGACACAGGCAAAGAGAGAAGCAGGCTCCATGCACCGGGAGCCCGATGTGGGATTCGATCCCAGGTCTCCAGGATCGCGCCCTGGGCCAAAGGCAGGCGCTAAACTGCTGCGCCATCCAGGGATTCCTCTATCAAACATTTAAAGAAGAGACGATACCTATACTACTAAAGCTGTTTGGAAAGATAAAAAGAGATGGAGCGCTTCCAAATTCGTTCTACGAGGCCAGCATCACCTTAATTCCAAAACCAGACAAAGATCCCATCAAAAAGGAGAATTTCAGACCAATATCCCTGATGAACATGGATGCAAAAGTTCTCAACAAGATACTAGCCAATAGAATCCAACAGTACATTAAGAAAATTATTCACCATGACCAAGTAGGATTTATCCCCGGGACACAAGGCTGATTCAACACTCGTAAAACAATCAATGTGATTCATCATATCAGTAAGAGAAAAACCAAGAACCATATGATCCTCTCATTAGATGCAGAGAAAGCATTTGACAAAATGCAGCATCCATTCCTGATCAAAACTCTTCAGAGTGTAGGGATAGAGGGAACATATCCTCAACATCTTAAAAGCCATCTACGAAAAGCCCACAGCAAATATAATTCTCAGTGGGGAATCGCGGGGAGCCTTTCCCTAAGATCAGGAACAAGACAGGGATATCCAGTCTCACCACTGCTATTCAACATAGTACTGGAAGTCCTAGCCTCAGCAATCAGACAATGAAAAGACATTGAAGGCATTCAAATTGGCAAGAAAGAAGTCAAACTCTCCCTCTTTGCCAATGACATGATACTCTACATAGAAAACCCAAAAGCATCCACCCCAAGATTGCTAGAAATCATATAGCTATTTGGTATTGTGGCAGGATACAAAATCAATGCCCAGAAGTCAGTGGCATTTCTATACACTAACAATGAGACTGAAGAAGAGAAATTAAGAATTCAATCCCATTTACAACTGCACCCAGAAGCATAAGATAACTAGGAATAAACCTAACCAAAGAGGTAAAGGATCTATACCCTAAAAACTATAGAACACTTCTGAAAGAAATTCAGGAAGACACAAAGAGATGGAAAAATATTCCATGCTCATGGATTGGAAGAATCAACATTGTGAATTGTCAATGTTACTCAGGGCAATTTGCATGTTTAATGCATTCCCTATCAAAATACCATGGACTTTCTTCAGAAAGTTAGAACAAATTATTTTAAGATTTGTGTGGAATCAGAAAAGATCCCGAATAGCCAGGGGAATTTTAAAAAAGAAAACCATATCTGGGGGCATCACAATGCCAGATTTCAGGTTGTACTACAAAGCTGTGGTCATCAGGACACTGTGGTACTGGCACAAAAACAGACACATAGATCAATGGAACAGAACAGAGAACCCAGAAGTGGACCCTGAACTTTATGGTCAACTAATGTTCGATAAAGGAGGAAAGACTATCCATTGGAAGAAAGACAGTCTCTTCAATAAATGGTGCTGGAAAAATTGGACATCCACATGCAGAAGAATGAAACTAGATCACTCTCTTTCACCATACACAAAGAGAAACTCAAAATGGATGAAAGATCTAAATCAGACAAGATTCCATCAAAATCCTAGAGGAGAACACAGGCAACACCCTTTTTTAACTCAGCCACAGTAACTTCTTGCAAGATATATCCATGAAGGCAAAAGTAACAAAAGCAAAAGTGAACTATTGGGACTTCATCAAGATAAGAAGTTTTGCACAGCAAAGCATACAGTCAACAAAACTAAAAGACAACCTGCAGAATGGGGGAAGATATTTGCAAATGACATCAGATAAAGGGCTAGTTTCCAAGATCTATAAAGAACTTATTAAACCCAACACCAAAGAAACAAACAATGCAATATTGAAATGGGCAAAAGACATGAAGAGAAATCTCACAGAGGAAGACATAGACATGGCCAACATGCACATGAGAAAATGCTCTGCATCACTTGCCATCAGGGAAATACAAATCAAAACCACAATGAGATACCACCTCACACCAGTGAAAATGGGGAAAATTAACAAGGCAGGAAACCACAAATGTTGGAGACGACGTGGAGAAAAGGGAACCCTCTTACACTGTTGGTGGGAATGTGAACTGGTGCAACCACTCTGGAAAACTGTGTGGACGTTCCTGAAAGAGTTAAAAATAGACCTGCCCTACGACCCAGCAATTGCACTGTTGGGGATTTACCCCAAAGATACAGATGCAATGAAACGCCGGGACACCTGCACCCCGATTTTTCTAGCAGCAATGTCCACAATATCCAAACTGTGTAAGGAGCCTCAATGTCCATGAAAGATGAATGGATAAAGAAGATGTGGTTTATGTATACAGTGGAATATTACTTAGCCATTAGAAATGACAAATACCCACCATTTGCTTCAACGTGGATGGAACTGGACCGTATTATGCTGAGTGAAGTAAGTCAATCAGAGAAGGACAAACAGTGTATATTCTCATTCATTTTGGGAATATAAATAATCGTGAAAGGGAATATAAGGGATGGGAGAAGAAGTGTGTGGGAAATATCAGAAAGGGAGACAGAACATAAAGACTCCTAACTCTTGCAAGGGAACTAGGGGTGGTGGACGGGTAGGAGGGCGTGGGTGTGGGGGTGAATGGCTGACGGGCACTAATGGGGGCACTTGACGGGACGAGCACTGGGTGTTATTCTGTAAGTTGGCAAATTTAACACCAATAAAAAATAAATTTATTATTAAAAAATGAATTATTAAGATATTTAAAACCATAGCCAGCCTTATTAAAAAGAAAGAAAAGCTAAAATTAATAAATTCTCAAAAGAAAAAGGAGACATCACAACCAATACCGAGGAAATACAAACCATTTTAAATATGTATAATGAACAAAAAATTAGGCAATCTAAGAAGAAATGGATGCATTTCTGGAAACTCACAAATTACCAAAACTGGAACAGGAAAAAATAAAAATCCTGAACAGGCCAATAACCAGGGAGGAAATGAAGTGGTTGTCAAAAACCTCCTAAGACACAAAATTCCAGGGCCAGATGGCTTTCCAGGGGAATTCTACCAAACGTTTAAAGAAGAAATAATACCTATGTACTAAAGCTGTTTCAAAGAATGGAAAGGGAGGGAATGTTTCCAAACTCATTTAATGAGACCAGTATTACCTTGTTCCCAAAACCAGACAAAGACCCCAACAAAAAAAAGGAATATACCAATATCCCTGATGAACATTGATGCAAAAATTCTCAACAAGGACCATAGGATCCTACAGGACATTAAGAGGATTATTCACCATGACCAAGTGGAATGTATCCCCATGATGCAAGCGTGGTTCAACACTCCTAAAACAATCAACATGAGAGATTACATCAATAAGTGATAAAACAAGAAACATATGATCCTCTCAATAGATGCAGAGAAAGCATTTGACAAAATACAGCATCGATTCCTGATCAAAACTCTTCAGAGTGTAGGGATAGAGGGAAAATTCCTCAACATCTTAAAAGCCATCTATGGAAAGCCCACAGCAAATATCATTCTCAATGGGGAAAAACTGAGAGCCCTTACCCTAAGATCAAAAACACGACAGGGATGTCCCCTCTCACTACTGTTATTCAACATAGTACTAGAAAAAAAAACAACATAGTACTAGAAATCCCAGCCTTGAGAAGCGGGGTGGAGGAGTAGGGGGTCCTAAACTCACCTAGATAATTTTCAAACCTTCCTGAAAACCTAGAATTCGACCTGACGTTTAAAGAGAGAATAGCCGGAACATGATGGAGAGAAAGGTTTTCACTTCTAGAAAGCTAGGGAGGCAGAAAATATAAACTAAAAAATAATCAACTGGGGAGGGGCACCACACGGAGCAGGGCTAAAGCCTGGTGGCAAAAGCTTCCGGGATAGGAAAGCCCAGCCCTAGAGAAGGAGGAACTTTAAAAAATCCCCACAGGATTCATCCCATATGGAAAAACGCTTAGCAGGGAAATTGGGCTGAATCACTGGAGGGACAGTGAAGCCTCCAGTTTCCCAGAATCACTAATACAGGAAGTGCACCTGGGGAAAAGTGCACCACAAACCGTCATTCAATCTAGGTAAAGGTCTGGCACACACACCCAGCAGGGCACCTAGGAAAAGCCAGTGGATTAGGTGGCTCCACCTCTGGATGGAGGTGTCTGTGCCCTGCTGCCTTCGGGAGCCACGCACCCCAGGATTGTGATTCCAGCAGCACAAGACCCCAGATCCCAGCGCTCTAAGCGGACACAGTCCACAATCCTGCACCCCACCCCCCAGACAGGCAGAAGCTGGGAGAGCACAGGATGACGAGAACTCTCTTGCCAATGAGCGCCCTGCAAGCTGTGTAGATCAGCACATCCATGACTGCCCCAGGAGCATCTAGGCCAGTGCAGAGTGGGAGACTGTGTTAATTACTAGTGGGGAGCTGACTCCAGAGCTGGAAATCTGGCCGCCGCCATTGTTGTTATTCCTCCTTGTTTCAAGTTGTGCCTGGGAGAGGAGGGGCCACTAGGGAACAGAGGCCTCACAGGGTAAACCGCTCCCACTGAGCCCAGCTCCCAGCACGGGGTGGGGCATCACTGCCCAGGCACAGACCCCTGAGAATCAGCAGAGCAGAACCACGCCCCCAGAAGATCAGATAGAAGAGGGGAAGAGCAAGTTCTTGACCAAACAGGGCTGGAAAGCTCCAAGGGAATTTGAGGGCTTTACAGTATATAGAACGAGAGGGTATCCCTCCTTTTTTCCCCTTTTTTCTGTGCAACTCGTTTTTATATCGTTTTTTTCTCTTTATCCACCTTAACTGCAATATTTTACCACTTCTTCATTTTTAAGATTCTTCCTTTTTGACTTTCACTCTTCTACATTTACAAGTCTTAAATATATTTTCCACTTATAGATTCCCTTCAACATAATCTATTTTTGGGAGATATACAAGATATGGTTTTTTTTGTCTGTGTGTGTGTGTGTGTGTGTGTGTGTGTGTGTTGTTTTCTCTGCTTCATTTTGTTCTACAATGGCAGAAGTTAATACCTTCTAAAACATGACCAGCATGCACCCATAACCATGTGGTATATCATGCTGTTTCATTCTATGAGATTATATTCTCTCTGCATTCCCTTTCTGCCCAACTCTGTTATCTGATGTTTTGGTGGTCGATGGTGGGGCTCTCTACAATTTTTTCTGGTTTATATAAATTTGGAACTGAGCATCTTCTAACATATAGAACTTAATATACTCAGAACCAAGAGGATCAGTCTCTAGGACCCCTCAGGTAGACTACATTCTCCCTCTGCTATAACTTCATCACCACCATAATGTCCCAACACCCCCTTTTTCTCTTCTATTTTTTCTTTTTTCCCTGTTTCCTTTTGCTTTCTTTATCTTCTTTTTTTCTCTTTTCTTTTTTTCTAAGTCTTTGCGATTTTTGCCCTTTTATTAGTATAAAATAAAATTGCTTTACAATTTGTTTTTCACTTTAGTGGTCCTTTTGTTTTATTTTTTCTGATCTTTCTTTTCAATTTCTGGTCTCTGACATTGTCAGAATCATCTAGGGTGAAATGTCCAAAGGTCATGGTTGATATTCTTGACTCAGCCAGAGCATACAGCCACTCTCCACTGAGCAAAATGACTACAAAGAAGAACTCACCACAAAAGAATCAGAAGCAGTACTCTCTGACAGAGAGTTACAGAATTTGGGATATAATTTGATGTCAGAAAGCCAATTCATAAACACAATTATAAAGCACAGGTGTCTCTGGAAAAAAGCATAAAGGAATAAACAGACTTGATGACTGCAGAATTTAGATCTAATCAGGCCAAAATAAAAAATCAATTAAATGAGATGCAATCAATTTGGAGGTCCTAATGACAGGGGTTAATGAGGTAGAGAAGAAAGAGGGAGTGAGTGACATAGAAGACAAGTTGATGGCAAGGAAAAAAGTTGAGGAAAAAAGAGAAAAACAATTAAAAGACCATGAAGAAAGGTTAAGGGAAATAAATGATAGCCTCAGAAGGAAAAATCTTGTATAATTGGGGCTCCAGAGAGCACTGAGAGGGATAGAGGGCCAGAACGAATATTTGAACAAATTATATCTGAGAACTTCCCTAATTTGGGGAGGGAAACAGGCATTCAGATCCAGGAGATAGAGAGTTCCCCCCCTCCAAAAAAAAGCAATAAAATGGTTCAACAGCTGGATATTTAATAGTGAAACTTGCAAATTCCAAAAATAAAGACGAAATTCTTAAAACAGCGAGAAACACAAGACCCCTAACTTATATCAGAAGAACAATTAGATTAACAGCAGACCTCTCCACAGAGAACTGGCAGGCCAGAAAGGGCTGGCAGGATATATTCAGGGTCCTAAAGGACAAGAACATGCAGCCAACAATACTTTATCCAACAAGGCTCTCATTCTGAATAGGAAAGAGAAAGAGCTTCCAAGAAAGGCAGAAACTGAAAGATTATGTGACCACAAAACCAGCTCTGCATGAAATAGTAAGGAGGAGCATATAAAAGAAGGAGGAAACTGAAAAATAATGCACAAAAACAGGGACTGAATAAGTATTATGATGACCCTAAATTCATATCTTTCAATAGTAACTCTGAACGTGAATGGGCTAAATGATCCCATCAAAAGACGCAGGGTTTCAGACTGGATAAAAAAGCAAGACCAATCCATTTGCTGCCTACAAGAGACTCATTTTAGACATAAGGACACCACCAGCCTGAAAATGAAAGGGTGGAGAACCATTAACCATTCAAATGGTCCTCAAAAGAAAGCACGGGTAACCATCCTCATATCAGATACATTAGTTTATTCCGAAGACTGTAGTAAGAGATGAAGAGGGATAGTATATCACACCTAATGGATCTATCTAACAGGAGGACATAACAATCATTAATATTTATGCCCCTAATGTGGGAGCTGCCAAGTATATCAATCAAATAATAATAAAAGTAAACACATACTTAGAAAATAATACACTGAGGAGGCAAGATGGCAGAAGAGTAGGGTCCCCAGTCAACTGTCCCCACCAACTTAGCTAGATAACTTTCAAATCATCCTGAAAACTTACGAATTTGGTCTGAGATTTAAAGAGAGAACAGCTGGAATGCTACAGTGAGAAGAATTTGTGCTTCTATCAAGGTAGGAAGACAGAAAAAAAATAAAGAAATAAAAAGCATCCAAGGAGGAGGGGCCACCAGGAGCTGGGCTAGGCCCCGCAGTGAGTGACCCCAGGACAAGAAAGCACAGGCCAAGAGAAGCACGAGCTCTACCAAACTTCCCGGACAGAAAGGCGCTTCCAAGAGACCTCGGGCAGGACGCCAGGAGGGGCAGGGATGCCCTCAGGCTCCCACGGGCACTAAGAGAGGAAGTACACCCCAGGGAAGAGCGCACCACACACTGCAGGCCGAGCTCAATAATGGCCTGCAGAACCTGCCCAATGGGACCCGGGAGTAGCTGGGGTGGTCTCTCAGGTGGTGGCTACGCCAAGGGGTCTGTGCCCCCGAGAGCACGATTATGGCAGTGCAGGTCCTGGGGGACACAGCCCAAGATCCGGTGCTCCCCCAGGACAGGCAGAGTCTTGGGAGGACACAGGACAGCAAGGAATCCAGGCCCCTGTGGAACAGGAGCTGCTGTATTTACTGAGGGAGCTGACTCCAGAGCTGGAGAGCTGGCCGCCGCCACTGTTGTTCTTCTTGGTGTTACATTGTACCTGGGACTGAGCAGGAGCCTCACAGGATAAACAGCTCCCAATGAGCCCTGCATCTGGCAGGGGGCAAGGCAGCTCTCCCAGGTGCACACACCTGAGAATCAACACAGCAGGAAGTCCCCCAAAAGACCAGCTAGAAGGACAGGAGAAAAGCAAGTTATTTATAAAGCAGCATTGGAAAGTTCCAGGGGAAGTCGAAGGATTTACAGTATATAAAATCAGAAGATACTCCCCCTTGTTTTTTGTTTTCTGTTTGCTTCCACCCCCCTTTGTTTTTCTCTCTCCTTTTCTCCCTTTTCCAGTACGACTTGTAATTGGCCACTCTGCACTGAGCAAAATGACTATAAGGAAAAACTCACCACAAAAGAAAGAATCAGAAACAGTCCTCTCTCTCACAGAGTTAAAAAATTTGGATTACAATTCAATGTCAGAAAGCCAATTCAGAAACACAATTATAAAGCGACTGGTGGCTCTAGAAAAAAGCATAAAGGATTCAAGAGACTTCATAACTGCAGAATTTAGATCTAATCATGCTGAAATTAAAAATCAATTAAATAAGATCCAATCCAAACTGGAGGTCCTAAAGACGAGGGTTAATGAGGTAGAAGAAGGAGTAAGTGACATAGAGGACAAGTTAATGGCAAGGTAGGAAACTGAGGGAAAAAATAGAAAAACAATTAAAAGATCATGAGGATAGGTTAAGGGAAATAAAGGACAGCCTCAGAAGGAAAAATCTACATTTAAATGGCATTCCCAAGTGTGCCAAAAGGGACAGAGATCCAGAATGTGTATTTGAACAAACCATAGCTGAGAACTTCCCTAACTGGGGAGGAAAACAGGCATTCAGATCCAGAAGATAGAGAGATCCCCCCCAACATCAATAAAAACTGCTCAACACCTTGACGTTTAATACTGAAACTTGCAAATTCTAAAGATAAAGAGAAGATTCTTAATGCAGCAAGAGACAAGAAATTCCTAACTTTTATGGGGAGAAGTATTAGGATAACAGCAGACCACTCTACAGAGACCTGGCAGGCCAGAAAGGGCTGGCAGGATAGATTCAGGGTCCTAAATGAGAAGATCATGCAGCCAGGAATACTTTATCCAGTAGGCTCTCATTCAGAATAGAAGGAAAGATAAAGAGCTTCCAAGATAGGCAGAAACTGAAAGAATATGTGACCACCAAACCAGCTCTGCAAGAAAATTTAAGGGGGACTCTAAAAGAAAGAGGAATTCCAAGGAAACAATCCACAAAACCAGGGACTGAATAGGTATCATGATGATACTAAATTCATATCTTTCAATAGTAACTCTGAACGTCAATGGGCTTAATGACCCCATCATAAAACACAGGGTTTCAGACTAGATAGAAGAGCAAGACCCATCTATTTTGACTACAAGAGACTCATTTTAGACATAAGGACACCTACAGCCTGAAAATAAAAAGTTGAAGAACCATTTACCATTCAAATGGTCCTTAAAAGAAAGCAGGGGTAGCCATCCTTATATCAGATAAGTTAAAATTTATTAAAAAACTGTAGTAAGAGATGAAGAGGGACACTATATCATACTTAAAGGATCTATCTAACAAGAGGTCCTAACAAACATCAATATTTATGCCCTGAATGTGGGAACTGCCAAGTATATCAATCAATTAATAACCAGAGTTAAGACATACTTAGATAATAATACACTTATACTTGGTGACTTCAATGTAGCGCTTTCTACAATCGACAGGTTTTCTAAGCACAACATCTCCAAAGAAGCAATAGCTTTAAATGATACACTGAACCAGATGTATCACAGATATTTGCACAACTTTACATGCAAACGCAACTGAATACACATTCTTCTCAAGTGCACATGGAACTTTCTCCAGAATAGACCACAGAGTGGGTCACAAATCAGGTCGTAAATGATACCAAAAGATGGGCTTGTCACCTGCATATATTGAGAACATACTGCTTTGAAATTAGAACTCAATCACAAGAAGAAGTTTGGAAGGATTACAAACATGGGGATGTTAAGGACCATCCTGCTCAAAGATGAAAGGGTAAACCAGGAAATTAGGGAAGAATTTAAAAGATTCATGGAAACTAATGAGAATGAAGATACAACCATTCAAAATCTTTGGGATACAGCAAAAGGAGCTCTGAGGGAGAAATACATCACAATACAAGCATCCATCCAAAAACTGGAAAGAACTCAAATACAAAAGCTAACCTTGCCCCTAATGGACCTGGAGAAAAAACAGCAAATAGATCCTACACCCAGCAGAAGAAGAGAGTTAATAAGGATTTGAGCAGAACTCAATGAAATAGAGACCAGAAGAACTGTGGAACAGATTAACAAACCAGGAGTTGGTTCTTTGAAAGAATTAATAAGATAGATAAACCATTAGCCAGCCTTATTAAAAAGAATAGAGAAAAGACTCAAATTAATAAAATCATGAATAAGAAAGGAGAGATCACCAAAAATGCCAAGGAAAATACAAACTATCTTAAAAACTTATTATGAGCAGTTATATGCCAATAAATTAGCCAATCTACAAAAAATGGATGCATTTCTGGAAAACCAGAAAATACCAAAACTGGATCAGAACAGGCCAATAATTAGGGAGGAAACTGAAGCAGTCATCAAAAACCTTCCGAGACACAGAAGTCCGGGGCCAAATGGCTTCTCATGGGAATTCTATCAAATGTTTAAAGAAGATACCATACCTATTCTACTAAAGCTGTTTGGAAACATAGAAAGAGATCTTACAAACTCGTTCTATGAGGCCAGCATCACCTTCATTCCAAAACCAGTCAAAGACCCCACCAAAAAGGAGAAGTATAGACCAATATCCCTGATGAACATGGATGAAAAATTTCTCAAACAAGATACTAGCCAATAGGATCCAACAATACATTAAGAAGATTATTCACCATGACCAAGTGGGATTCATCCCTGGGATGCAAGGCTGGTTCAAAACTTGCAAAGCAATCAATGTGATTGATCATATCAGCAAGTGAAGAAACAAGAACCGTGTGATCCTCTCAATAAATGCAGAGAAAGCATTTGACAAAATACAGCATCCATTCCTGATCAAAGCTCTTCAGAGTGTAGGGATAGAAAGAACATTCCTCGGCATCTAAAACGCCATCTATGTAAAGCCCACAGCAAATATCATTCTCAATGGGGAAACACTGGGGGCCTTTCCCCTAAGACCAGGAACAAGACGTGGATGATGTCCACTCTCACCACTGCTCTTCAAGATAGTACTAGAAGTCCTAGCCTCAGCAATCAGGAAACAAAAAGAAATAAAAGGAATTCAAATTGGCAAAGAAGTCAACCTCTCCCTCTTCCCAGATGACATGATACAGTACATAGAAAACCCAAAGGACTCCACCCCAGGATTCTTAGAACTCATTCAGCAGTTCATCAGTTTAGCAGGATACAAAAGCAATGCCCAGAAATCAGTGGCATTTCTATACACTCACAATGAGACTGAAGAATGAGAAATGAAGGAGTCAATCCCATTGACAATTGCACCAAAAAGCATAAGATACCTAGGAATAAACCTAACCGAAGAGGTAAAGAATCTATACCCTTAAAACTACAGAGCACTTCTGAAAGAGATCAAGATAGACACAAAGAGATGGAAAAATATTCCATGCTCATGGATTGGAAGAATTAATATTGTGAAAATGTCAATGTTATCTACCACAATTTACACATTTAATGCAATCCCTAACAAAATACCATGGACTTTCCTCGGAGAGTTGGTACAAATCATCTTAAGATTTGTGTGGAATCAGAAAAGACCTTGAATAGCCAGGGGAATATTAAAAAAGAAAACCATAGCTGGGGGCATCACAATGCCAGATTTCAGGGTGTACTACAAAGCTGTGGTCATGAAGACAGTGTAGTATTGGCACAAAAACAGACACATAGATAAATGGAACAAAATAGAGAATCCAGAAGTGGACCCTCAACTTTATGGTCAATTAATATTTGTCAAAGGAAAAAAGACTATCCCTGGAAAAAAATACAGTCTCTTCAATAAATGGTGCTTGGAAAATTCGACATCCACATGCAGAAGAATGAAACTAGACCATTCTCTTACACCATACACAAAGATAAATTCAAAATGGATGAAAGATCTAAATATGAGACAAGATTCCATCAAAATCCTAGAGGAGAACACAGGCAACACCCTTTTTGAATTTGGCCACAGTAACTTCTTGCAAGATACATTCATGAAGGCAAGAGAAACAAAAGCAAAAATGAACTATTGGGACCTCATCAAGATAAAAAGCTTTTGCACAGCAATAGAAACAGTCAACAAAACCTAAAGAAACCCTGCAGAATGCGAGAAGATATTTGTAAATGACCTACCAGAAAAAGGGCTTGTATCCAAGATCTCAAAAGAACTTATTAAACTCAACAGCAAAGAAACAAATAATCCAATCATGAAATGGGCAAAAGACATGAATAGAAATTTCACAGAGGAAGACATAGACATGGCCAACAAGCACATCAGAAAATGCTCTGCATCACTTGCCATCAGGGAAATACAGATCAAAACCACAATGAGATATCACCTCACACCAGTGAGATTGGCGAAAATTCACAAGACAAGAAACAACGAACATTGGATAGGATGTGGAGAAAGAGGAACCCTCTTGCACTGTTGGTGGGAATGTGAACTGTTACAGCCACTCTAGAAAACTGTGTGGAGGTCCTCAAAGATCTGCCCTACGATCCAGCAATTGCACTGCTGGGGATTTTCCCCAAAGATACAGATGCAGTGAAATGCCGGGACACCTGCACCCCAATGTTTCTAGCAGCAATGTCCACAATAGCCAAACTGTGGAAGGAGCCCAAGTGTCCATCGAAAGATGAATGGATAAAGAAGATGTGGTGTATATATATACAATGGAATATTACTAATGGAAATTAGAAATGACACATACCCCCTATTTGCTTCAATGTGGAGGGTCCTAGAGAGTATTATGCTGAGTGAAATAACTCAGTCGGAAAAGGACAAACATTATATCATCTCATTCATTCGGGGAATATAAAAATTAGTGAAAGGGAATAAAGGGAAAGGAGAGAAAATGAGTGAAAATATCAGTGAGGGTGACAAAACATGAAAGACACCTAACTCTTTTAAATGAACAAGAGGTTGTGGAAGGGGAAGTGGGTGCGGGGTTGGGGTGACTGGGTGATTGGCATTGAGGGGGGCACTTGGCAGTATGAGCCCTCCGTGTTATTCTCTAGGTTGGCAAATTTAACTCTGATAAAGAAAAATTAAAAAAACAAGAACCCAAAGTAACATAACAAATAAAGAGACAATGGCAGTATTTGAACTCAAGAAAAAAAAACCCAAAGAATCACAAGGGAAAAGCATGAACAATAACAGACCAGTAATTGGACATCCTAGAAGAAATTTGTACATTCCTAGTGACACACACCCTACCAAACAGAATCATGAAGAAACAGAAAAACATAAGCAGGCGAATCAGTACTAAAATGATTAAATCAGTAACAAATATCTGCCCAGCAGGAAAAAAAATCCCACCAACAGATAGTTTCACTGGTTAATTTTTTTTTATAAATATATTTTTTATTGGTGTTCAATTTGCCAACATATAGAATAACACGCAGTGCTCATCCCATCAAGTGCTCACCTCTTCACTGGTTAATTTTACCAAAAACTTGAAGTATAGTTAATGCCCAATTTTCTCAATCTCTTAAAAAAATTGCAGAGGAAGTGAAATTTAAATCATTTTATGAATTCAACTTTATTCTGATAGCAAAGTAAGAGATGAAAACCACAGAAAATAAAATTATAGTCCAACATTACTGATGAATGTAGATGGAGATATTCTGATCAAAACAAGAGCAAAGTAAATGTCAAAAACACACTTTAAAAATCTACATGATGATCATATGAAATTTATTCCTGAGGTGCAAAGTTATTTGAAGATTAAAAAAAATCAATAAAGGATTTGTAACTTTTTCTTTTTTAAGTTTTATTCATTTATTCACGACAGACACAGAGGGAGAAAGGCAAGGACATAGGTAAAGGGAGAAGCAGGTTCCTCACAGGGAGCCTGAGGCGGGACTGGATTCCAGATCCCAAGATCATGCCCTGAGCCTAAGTCAGATGTTCAACTGCTGAGCCACCCAGGCATCCCAAGGACTTGTAACTTGAACATGGTGGCAGAGTAGGCGGACCCTAGGCTTGTCTCATCCCTTGAACACAGTTATCTTTCTATGAAATCATTCTGAATACTGAAGAAATTGATCTGAGAACTGACAGAAGAAACTGCACAAGTAGAGAGAAGAGAAGAAGCCACATTGAGGAAGGTAGGAAGTTTGAAGTCATCGTTTGGAGGAGAAATGGAACCTGAGAGATGATGAGGGGTTGGAGCTCTGGTCCCAGAGAAAGATGAGAGAGAAAAGAGCACACAAGGAGAACACTTTCCCAAGGACATTGCTGGGTAAATAAGAAAGATTGAATTTCATGAGTTTTGTAGCCTGTGGGGCTCAAAGACTGAAGTTTTAAAGGTTAGTGGCCTTGTCTGGGATAGAATTCACAGGGGGGATGCATTACTCTTGGAGAGGAGGCTGGCAAACAATTCTGGAGCAGATGGTGTGATCTGAGGATTGTTGAAGGTGCATGGGGGAAAGATTTTTCACTCCTCTTGGAGTGCATCTCTGAGAGGTGGTGTTCATAGAGACACTGCTCCAGGGACAAAAGAGCCAGCAAGTGCCATTTTCCTTTGTTATCTCTCAGCATAGGCACAGAGATACTTACTGTGTGTGGATAACCTGGACACTGGCTGCTTAGCCTCTTTACTTCAATTCCAGAACCTTGTGCTTTGTTGCAATTGCCCATCTTGATCAAACTTGCATCAGTCCCAGCATGCCGAGACCCTCCCCCAGAAGACCAATCCAGGCCCACAGCACTTCCCTAATGTTTGGAGTTTTAAAAGTCAGCAGGCTTAGATAGGGTAGAGCCCAAAGAGCACTGTGCTGCTTTAGGCATGAAAGCAATCTGAAGACCAACAGCATGAAAACAGTGATCTGAAAAACACCTGGAATGCATAGGGGAAATTACTCTGTCTTCTGGGAGTGTTTCCCTTGGAGTACTAAGGATTGGATTTTTCTGCAGGGACAAAGGAGTTCATTGATGCTGTTGTTCTGCTGGTACTGCTTTTTCCTTGAGCGAGTGGGCCTAAAGACCCATGCTGTGGGCGTCTTCCCCAGAAGACCAATAGAAACACCCAGACACACAGGTCTCCCAACCAGCGAGTTCTACAAGGCTTCAGTTCCAGTGGAAGTAGCATCAGGTCTCATTTAAAAAGTGGAACAGAGTACATCTGGTTAAAACTCACCACATTCTGGCCAAGGTCCAAACAATGCCCACTGTAGGCAAAGAAAGCCTCTTCAGACAACTACCCAGAATATTGTCAAAATACAGCAGCAGAGTGCATGAAGCACACACCAGAGACACTCCTTGAAGGACCAGGCCCTGGACACTACACAAAGTATTCCTCATAAAGCCATTACTCTGAGGAGCAGATAACTTAACAGGCTTTTCTAGCACAAAGAAGAAGACAGAGACTTAGACAAAATGCCAAGATGGAGGAATTCATCCATAAAAAAAGAAAAGAAAGAAATGAAATGAAAAAAGTAATGGCCACAGCCAGATATCTAATTGAAATAGATACAAGTAATATATCTGATGGAGAATTTAAAGCAACAATAATAGGGATATTTGCTGAGTTGAGAAAATCATAGAAGATATCAGAGAAATCCTTGCTGCAGAGATAAAAGAGTAAAAAAAATAGAAATGAAAAATGCAATAAATGAGATTTGAAACCAACTGGTTGCAAAGACCACAAGGATGGAAGAAGCAGAAGAAGGGATAACTGATATAGAAGATAGAATAATGGAAAATAATAAAGCTGAACAAAAGAGAGAAAAAGGAATTATGGATCATGAGAATTGACTTAGTGAATACAATAACTCTATCAAATCCAATAACATCCAGATCACAGGGGTTCCAAAAGAAGAGAGAGAAAAGGGGATAGAAGTTTCTTTTGTAGAAATAATAACTGAAAACTTTCCTAATCTGGGGAAGGAAACATACATTCAAATCCAAGAAGCAAAGATAACTCCCATTAGAATTAACAAAAGCAGGCCAACACTAAGACATATTGCAATTAAATGTGCAAAAGAGAGTGATGAATAAAAAATCATAAAAGCAGCAAGACAAAAATGCCCCGAATTAACAAGGTAAGACCCATAAAGCTACCTGGAGATTTCTTTTTTTTTTTTAAATTTTTTTTATTTATTCATGATAGTCACACGGAGAGAGAGAGAGAGGCAGAGACACAGGCAGAGGGAGAAGCAGGCTCCAAGCACCGGGAGCCCGACGTGGGATTCGATCCCGAGTCTCCAGGATCACGCCCTGGGCCAAAAGCAGGCGCCAAACCGCTGCGCCACCCAGGGATCCCTACCTGGAGATTTCTAAACAGAAACTTTCCAACCAAGAAGGAAGGGGCATGATATATCCATCAAGTTGAATGGGAAAAATCTGAAGTCTCCCAAGGATATCATTCAGAATACAAGGAAAAACAAAGAGTCAGATAAAATCTAAAGGTGTTCATGACCACTAAACCAGCCTGCAAGAGAAATTAAAGGGGACACTTTGAATGAGAGGGAAAGACCAAAAGTGACAAAGACTATGAAGGAACAGAATATCTCCAAAAACCATAAAACAAGTGATAAGATGACACTAAATACATATCTGTCAATAATTACTCTGAATGTAAAGTCTCCGAATGTAGACTAAATTATTCAATCAAAAGGCATAGGATGTCAGAATGGTTAAAAAGAAGTCCACTTTATATGCTGCTTACAACAGATTCATTTTAGTCCTAAAGACAGCTACAGACTAAAAATGAGGCAATGGAGAAACATCTATACTGCAAATGTAAGTTAAAAAAAAAAAAAGCTAGGGTAGTGATACTTATATCAAACAAGCTAGATTAAAAAACAAATATGATAACAAGAGATGAAGAAGGGCATAATATAAAAAAGGGTATATCCAACAAAAAGATCTAATAATTGTAAATAATTATACTCCCCAAATGGGAAAACCAAAAACAACAACTAACAAAGATGACGGAACTCATTGAGAATAATACAGTAACAGTAGGGAATGTTGACACCCCACATTTATCAATGCATAGATTATCAAAGAAAATCAACGATGACTTTGAATGACACACTGGACCAGGTAGATTTAACAGACATATTCAGACATTCCATCCTAAAGCAGCAGAACATAAATTCTTTTCAAGTGCACATGGGATATTCTCCAGAATGGAGCACATACTAGATCACAAAAGAGTCCTGTCAACAAGTAAAAAAAGATTGAGATCACATTATGCATATTTTCTGAACATAACACTATGAAACTGGAAGTCAACCATAAGATAAAATGTGGAAAGACAACAAATAAATGGAGGTTAAATAATATAATACTAAAGAATGAATGAGTCAACCAGTAAATCAAGGAGGAAATTAATAAAATATATATGGAAACAAATGAAAATTAAACATGATGGTCCAAAACCCTTAGGATGCAGCAAAAGCAGACTTCAAAGGGAAGTAGTTGCAAAACAGGCCTACCTCAAGAATCCAGAAATATCTCAAATAAACAACCTAACCAGACACATAAAGGAGCTCGGGGAAAAAATGAATCCCAAAGGCAGGAGAAGAAAATAAATAATAAATATTAAAGCATGATATAGAAATTGAAAAACAAGACAAATAACAAAAATTAAAAACAGCAAAAACAAAGCAAAAAAAAACCAGATCAATGAAATCAGGAACTGATTCTTTGAAAAAATTAATAGAATTGATAAACCCCTAACCAGACATATCAGAAAGAAAAGAAATAGAACCAATAAAATCACAAATGAGAGGAAAAATAACAACCAAAACAACAGAAATACAATTATAAGAGAATATTATGAAAAATTACATGCCAACAAAGTAGAAAACCTGGAAGAAATGGATAAATACCTAGAAACATATCAACCCCTAAAACTGAAGAAGGAAGAAATATAAAACTCAAACAGACCAATAACCAACAAAGAAAAAGAATCAGTAATTAAAAAATCTCCCAACAAATCAAAGTCCAGGATCAGATGGCTTTTCAGGTAAGTTATATACAACATTTAAAGAAATGAAATATGAAAATATGGAATATCTATTCTTCTCAAACTATTTAAAAAACTAGAAAAGGAAGGAAAACTTCCAAGTTCATTTTATGAGGCCAATATTTCCCTGAAACCAAAACCAGATAAGGACATCAGTAAAACAGAGATCTACTTGTAAATATCACTGATGAACACAGATGCAAAAATACTTAACAAAATACTAGCAAACTTAATTCAACAATACATTCATAAAGTCATTCACCACAATCAAGTGGGGGTTATACCTGGGTTGTGAGCCTGGTTCAATATTAGGAAATAAACATGATACATTACATCGATAAGAGAAAAGATTAAAAAATACACTCATTTAAATAGATGCAGAAAAAGCATACAACAAAGTACAACATCCATTCATATTAAAAAAAAAAACCCTCATCAGAGTAGGCTTAGAGGGAAAATACCTCAATATGATAAAGACCATCCGTGAAAAAACTACAGATAACAACATCCTTCTTGGGGAAAAACAGAACTTTTCCCCTAAGGTCAGGAACAAGATAAGGATGTTTAGTCTAATCACATTCATACAAAATAATATTGGAAGTCCTAGCCATCGATCAGACAATAAAAAGAAACAAAAGGCTTCCAAATGAACAAGGAAGAAGTCAAAATTACAGTACTTGAAATGACATGATACTTTATATAGAAAACCTGAAAGACTCCATCGAAAAACTTCTAGAACTGGTAAATGAATTCAGTAAAGTCCAAGCATATAAAATCAATGTACAGAATCTGTTGCATTTCTATACACTAATAATGAAGCAGCAGAAAGAAAAATGAATTTAAAAATTCCAATTAAAATTACACCTAAAACAATAAGATACCTAGAAATAGACCTAACCAAAAGAGTGAAAGACCTATACTCTGAAAAGTAAAAAACACTGATGAAAGAAATTGAAGACAACACTCAGAAATGGAGAGACATTCCATGCTCATGGATTGGAAGAACAGATATTGTTAAATATCTATACTACCCAAAGCAATCTATACATTCAATGCAATCCTTATCAAAATAATAATGACTTTTTTTACAGAGCTAGAACAAAGAATCCTAAAATTTGTATGGAACCACAAACAACCTGAATAGCCAACATAACCTTGAAAAAGAAAAGCAATGCTACAGCCATCACAATTCAGGACTTCAAGTTATATTACAAAGCTGCAGTAATCAAGAAAATACGGTACTGGCAGAAAAACAGACACATAGATCAATGGAACAAAACAAGATAACCCAGAAATGAACCCACAACTATTGTCAATTAATCTTCAACAAAGCAGGAAATAATATCCAATGGGGAGAAAAACAGTCTTGTCAACAAAAGATTTTGGGAAAACTGGAGAAAAACATGCAAAATAATGAAACTAGACTGTTTTCCTACACCAAACGCAGAAACAAATTCAAAATGGATCAAAGACCTATATGAGACAAGAAACCATCAAAATCCTTGAGGAGAACACAAGCAGTAACTTCTTTGACATCAGCCATAACAACTTTCATTCTAGATATATCTTCTGAAGCAAGGGAAACAAAAGCAAAAATCACTACTGAAGCTTCATCAAAATTTTGAAAAATTAAAAAACCTTCTTCACAGTGAAGGAAATAATAATCAAATCTAAAAGGCAACCTATGGAAGGGAGAAGATATTTGCAAATGACATATTTGATAAAAGGTTAGTATCCAAAATATATAAAGATCTTAAAAAGTTCAATACAAAAAATTAATAATCTAGTTTAAAAATGGGCAGGAAAAATGAATAGAAACTTTTCCAAAAAAAGTCATAAAGAAGATCAACAGACACAAAAAAGGACACTCAACAACACTGATCATCAGAGAAATACAAGTCAAAACTATAATGAGACGTCACCTCACAATTGTCAGAATGGCTAAAATTAACACAAGAAACAGTAGATGTTGGCAAGGATGTGGAGAAAGCAGAACCTGCATGCACTGTTGGTGGGAATGACAACGGTGCAGCCACTCTGGATAACAGTATGGGGATTCCTAAAAAAGTTAAAAATTGAAGTAATATGACCCAGCAATACAATACAAAAATAATAATTCACAGGTATACATGCACCCCAAAGTTGATAACAGTATTATTTACAATAGAAAAAAATATGGAAATAGGCCAAATGTTCATCAACAGACGAATGGATAAGGAAGATGTCACACACACACACACACACACACACACACACTGGAATCAATTCAGTCATAAAAAGAATGAAATCTTGCCATTCTCAAGGACATGGATGGAGCTAGAGATATTCATTATATTAATGCAAATTAATTAACTCAATGAGAGAAACAAATACCATATGATTTCACTCATATGAGTAATTTAAGGAACAAAACAAATGAATAAAGGGGTAAAAAAAAGGAGAGAGTCAAGCCAAGAAACAGACTTAACTGTAGAGAACAAACTGGTGATTACCACAGGGGTGGTTTAGTCAGGGTATGGGTTATATAAGTGAGGAGGATTAGGTGGTGCATTTGTTGTGATGAGTACCTGAATGTAATATTACACTGAATGTTAAATAACTAGAATTTACATAAAGAATATAAAAATGAGTATAATTCCCAAAGTAATCTACACATTTACTGAAATCCCTATCAAAATAGTATGAACATTTTTCACAGAATTAGGACAAATAATCCTAAAATTTGCATAGAACTACAAAGGACCTTGAATAGCCAAAGCAATTCAGAAAAAGAAAAACAAAGCTGGAGGTATCACAACTCTAGACTACAAGTTATATTTCAAAGCTCTAGTAATCAAAAGAATATGGAACAGACACAAAAATAGACACACAGGTGAATGAAACAGAAAGAAATCCCAGAAATGAACCCATAATTATATGGTCAATTAAATTTCAACAAAACAAGGAAGAATATCCAATGTGAAAAAGATGATATCTCCAACTGTTGGAAAAAGCTGAACAGCAACATGGAAAAGAATGAAATTGGATCATTTTATTACACCATATGCAAAAAAAACCCTCAAAATAGATTGAAGATCTAAGTGTGAGGCCCAAAACCATAAAAATCCTAGAAGAGAACAGAAGTATGATTTTTTTTTTACATTAGCCATAGTTACTTTTTTCTAGATATGTCTGCTGATGCAAGGGAAACAAAAGAAAAAACAAACTATTGGGACTACAACAAAATAAAAAGCTAATGCACACTGAAGGAAACAATCAACAGAAAGGGCAACCATGGAATTGGAGAAGATATTTGCTAATGACATATGTGATAAAGGTGAGCATCCAAAATAATATAAAGAACTTATAAATATGTTGGCAAATGGAACTCCAATAAAAAAATAAACAAAAAAAGAACTTATAAAATTCAACAATCAAAAACAAATTATCCAACCGAAAACTGGGAAGAAGGGAAGAAGAGGCAAGATGGTGGAAGAGTAGGGGTCCTCAATTCATCTGGTCCCACAAACTTACCTAGAAAACTTTCAAAACATCCTGAACACCTATGAATTCAACCTGAGATGTAAATAGAGAACAGCTGAAATGCAACAGAGAGAAAAGTGGTTGCTTCTGTCAAGGTAAGAATGCAGAGAAGAGAAAAGACAGAGGAAGGTAGCTGCGGCAAGCTGGGACAAACCAGGCTGAAAGTGGAGCTGCAGAAATCCACAGAAAGCTGGGGCATGAAAGCCGAGCTCTGGGCAAGTGGAAACTTTAAAAATCTGCACCTGAAAGAGTCTTCCCCGACTGAAAAGTTCTCAGTGGGGAAATAGGGAAGAATGACAGGAGGGCCAGTGAAGCCTCAGTATTCCCAGAGACACAGTAAGAATAGTGGCCCCCACGAGAAAGTTCACCACAAACTGAGGTTGGATCAGGGTAAAGTGCTGGAAAACTGCAATGCTCCAGGCATTTGGAAGAAGCCTGCCAGTTACATGGGCTGGCACTAGAGCTCTTTTTACCCTAGAGCCTGGCAAAAGAGACAGGCACTATCCTCAGTTCTCTTTGGGAGAGGTGGTCCTCAGGAGTACAGATCCAGCAGCACAGGGCCCTCAATCCAGGGCACTGAAGTGGACAAAGCCTGCTATCCTCCATTCCCTTAGGGAGAGGCTGACCCTAGGAGGGCAAAGGACAATGAGAACTCTCCTACTGCTAGGTGCTATTCAATTTGAGCAGATAGGTGCCCACATACCTTCCCCCGAGGCATCTAGGTCAGTGTGCACTGGGAGACTGCGGTTCAGTACTCACAGGGACATCTTGTCTCCAGAGCTGGAGACCTGGCCACTGTCATTTTTAAATTTTTCTTTTTAACTTTCACCCGGGAGAGGCATGGCCTCAGGGGAACAAAGGCCTCACAGGATAAACAGCTCACATTCAAAGATGCCACACACCTAGGGGTGAGGAATCTCTACCCAGGGACAGACATCTGAGAATCAACACAGCAGGCCCCTCCCCCAGAAGATCAGATGGAAGAACAAGGGAAGAGTAATTTTACTGAACAAGCAGCACTGGAAATTTCCAAGACTGAGGGAAAATAGTATATAGAACTAGAGGGTTTTTTCCTTAAGATTCATTTATTTTTCAGGTTAAAAATTTCCAATACTTTTTCTGTTTTCCTGCCTTAACTACATTATTTTACCAACTTTTGTTTTTAAGCTTTTCCCTTTTGACTTTCATATTTTACAATTACATGTCTTAGATATATTCTTCATTTTTGGATTCCTTTTAATGTATTCAATTTAATTTTCAGAGATATATGAGTTATGGGTTTTTGGGTTTTTTTCTGTCTTGTTTTGTTTTCTAATGGTGGAAATTAGTACCTTCTAACACCCAGAGCAAAATTCACCAAGAACCAAGTGGAACACCATGCTTTTACATTCTGTGAGACTATCTTCTCTCTTCCTTCCTATTCATCCCCCCTCTTTTATCTTGTTTTTGTTTTTGTGGTCGATGTTTGATCTCTATATAAGTTTTGGTGGTTTATATAAATTTGAGATTGAACATGTTCTAACATACAGAACAAAATACATTCAAACCAAGAAGATCATCTTCTAGGTCCCCTCTGTGAGACTATATTCTCTCTACACCATCACTTCTTCACAACCACCTTTTTTCTTCTTTTATTCATTATTTTTTTATTCTTTTGTTTTTTTTATTCTTACTATTTTTAAATTTGTTTTTCACTTTAGAGGTCCTTTTATTTCGTTCTCTTATTTTTTTTTTTATTTTCTGGTCTCTGACCTCGTCGGAATCACCCAGGGTGTATTTTACATAGGTAATGGTTGATATTTTTGATGCTGCTTGCTCATACAGCCACGCTACACTGGACAAGATGACTAGAAGGGAAAATTCACCACAAAAGAAAGAAGGGGAAGTAATACTCTGCTACAGACTTGATGAATGTGGATTTAAACACAAAGTCAGAGTTAAAATTCAGAAGTACAATTATAAAATTACTACTGGCTCTGAAAAAAAGCATAGCAGACTCTAGCGATTCTCTTACTGCAGAATTGAAATATAATCGGACCAAAATTAGAAATACTTTAACAACATGCAGTCCAAACTGCATGATCTAACTTCTAGGGTTAATGAGGTGGAAGAGAGAGTGAGTGACATAGAAGACAAGTTGATGGAAAGGAAGGAAGCTGAGGAAAAAAAAAGAGAAAAACAATTAAGAACCTGCAAGGAAAGGCTTAGGAAAATAAATGATAGTTTGAGAGGGAATAATATTCATCTTATTGGGATTCCAGAAGAGATAGAGAGAGGACCATAAAGTATATTTGAACAAATCATACCTGTGAACATTCCTAACCTGGGGAAGGAAACAGGCATTCAGAACCAAGAGATAGAGAGAACGCCCCCCAAAATCAATAAAAAACCATTCAACACCTCAACATTTAATAGTGAAATTTGTAAATTTCAAAGAGAAAGAGAAAATTTCAAAAGCAGATCAAGACAAGAGATTTTTAACTTATATTGGAAGAAATATCAGATTAACAGCAGACCTATCCACAGAGATCTGGCAGGCCAGAAAGGGCTGGCATGATACATAAAGGGTACTAAAAGAGAAAAACATACAGCCAAGAATACTTTATCCAGCAAGGCTGTCATTCAGAATAGAAGGAGAGATAAAGAGCTTCCAGGATAGACAGAAACTTAAAGAATATGTGACCACCAAACCAGCTCTGCAAGAACTATTAAGGGGGACCCTGTAACAGATAGAGGGAGCCCAAAGAAACAATCCACAAAATGGGGACTGTATAGATAATATAATGACACTAAATTCATATCTTTCAATAGTTACTCTGAATGGGAATGGGTTAAATGATCCCATCAGAAGATGCAGAGTATCAAAGCGAGTAAAAAAGCAAGATCCATCATATGCTATCTATAAGAGACTCACTTTAGACCCAAGGACACCTGTAGCCTGAAAACAAAGGAGTGAAGAACAACTTACCATTCAAATGTTCCTCAAAGGAAACTGGAGTAGCAATCCTCATATCAAATAAATTAGAGTTTATACCAAAGACAATAATGAGAGATAAAGAGGTAACTATATCATACTTAAAGGGTCTATCCAACAAGAAGACCTAATAAGCATGAATATTTATGCCTCTAATGTGTGAGAAGCCAAGTATATCAATAAATTAATAACCAAAGTAAAGAGATACTTAAATAATAATACTATCCATAGGAGAATAGTATTATACTAATACTAATCATAGGAGACTTCATCATGGCACCTCAGCAAATAACAGATCTTCTAAGCAGAACATCACTGAACAAACAAGGGCCTTAAATGATACACTGGAAAAAATAGATTTCACAGACATATACAGAACATTTCATCCTAATGCAACTGAATACACATTCTTCTCAAGTGCATATGGAACTGTCTCCAGAATAGATCATATACTAGGTTACAAATCCGGTCTCAACTGATACCAAATTATTGAGATTGTCCCCTAAATATTTTTAGGCTGCACTGCTTTGAAACTAGAACTCCATTATAAGAAGAAATTTGAGGGGATCCCTGGGTGGCGCAGCGGTTTAGCACCTGCCTTTGGCCCAGGGCGCGATCCTGGAGACCCGGGATCGAATCCCACATCGGGCTCCCTGCATGGAGCCTGCTTCTCCCTCTGCTTATGTCTCTGCCTCTCTCTCTCTCTCTCTCTCTCTCTCTCTCCTCTCTGTGTGTGACTATCATGAATAAATAAATAAAAAAAAAAGAAATTTGAGGAACACAAACACATGGAGGTTAAAGAGCATCCTACTAAAAGAAGAATGGGCCAGCCAGGAAATAAGAGAAGAATTAAAAAGACTCATGGAAACTAATAAAATGAAGACACAATGGTTCAAAATCTTCAGGATACAGCAAAATACATATAAGGGAAGGGAAATACATCCTAATACAAGCCTCCCTGGAAAAACTGGAGAAAACTCAAATACACAAGCTAACCTTGTACCTAACAGAATTGGAGAAAGAACACAAAGCCTAAACCAAACAGAAGAAGAGAGATAATGAAGATTAAAGCAGAAGGAGGAAATAAAGAACAGAAGATCTGTAGAATAGATCAACAAAACCAAGAACTCACTCTTTGAAAGAATAAAAAAGACAGATAAACTCCTAGCCAGCCTTATTAAATAGAAAAGAGAAAAGATTCCAATTAATAAAATCATGAGTGCAAGAGGAGAGATCACAACCAATACCAAGGAAATACAAATGATTAAAAAAATGTATTATGAGAGAGGGGTAGGGCAGGATGGTGGAGGAGTAGGGTCCTCAACTCACCTGGCCCCACCAACTTACTAGATTACTTTCATATCATCCTGAAAACCTATGAACTTGACCTGAGATTTAAAGAGAGACCAGCTGGAATGCTACAGAGAGAAGGGTTTAGCTTCTAACAAGGTAGGAAGGTGGGAAAAAAATAAAAAGAATCATGTGAGGGAGGGGCCCCATGAGGAGCCCGGCTAAAGCCGGTGGCGAGAGCCTCTGGACAGGAAAGCCCAGCCCTGGAGAAGCAGGAACTTTGAAAAATCCACACTGGATTCTCCCCTGAGGGAAAGTCACTTAGCAGGGAAATTGAGCAGAATCACAGGAGGGGCGGTGGAGCCTCCAGTCTCTTGAAGTCACTAACAGAGGAAGTGCCCCCGGGGGAGAGTGCACCAAACACTGGGGCCGATCTTGGTAAAGGGCTGGAGCACGCACCTGGTGGAGCATCAGGGAGAAGCCCATTGGTCAGGTGGGTGGCTCTGGATGGAGGGGGCTGAGCCCTGAAGCCTTCAGGAGCCACAGCCCCAGGAGTGAGATTCCAACAGCGAAGGCCCTAGATCCCAGGGTGCTAGGGGACACAGCCCATGATCCTACACACTCCCTGGGACAGGCAGAGGCGGGGAGGGCACAGGACAGAGAAGACTCTCCTGCCATTGGGCACCACCAAGCTGTGCAGACCAGGGCCACCCACACACGGAGTATCTAGGCCAGTGTGCACTGGGAGACTGCCAAGTTACTGTGGGGAGCTGACTCCAGAGCTAGAGAGCTGGCTGCCACCAGTGTTGTTGTTACTCCTTGTGTCACCCTGTGCGTGGGAGAGGCAGGGCAACCAGGGAACAGGGGCCTCACAGGATAAACAGCTTCCACTGAACCCGGAACTCAGCGGGAGACAGGGGAGCTCCCCCAGGTGCAGACAACTGAGAATCATAACAGCAGGCCCCTCCCAAGAAGATCAGATGGAAGAACAGGAGAAGAGCAATTTCTTGACCAAGCAGCTCTGGAAAGCTCGAGGGGAAGTCAGGGGATTTAGAGTATACAGAACCAGAGGAATCATCGAAGGTAAAATTTACTTAGGCCTTAGTTGATATTCTTGAAACAGCCCTCCCATACAGCTACTCTGCAAAGAAAGAATCAGAAACAGTACTCTCTGCCAAAGAGATACAGAATTTGTATTACAATTCAATGCCAGAAAGCCAATTCAGAAGCACAGTTATAAAGCTACTGGTGGCTCTGGAAAAAAGCATAAAGGAATCAAGAGACTTCATGACTGCAGATTTTAGATCTAATCAGGCCAAAATTAAAAATCACTTAAATGAGATGCAATCCAAACTGGAGGTCCTAACAACAAGGGTTAATGAGATGGAAGAGTGAGAGAAATAGAAGACACATTGATGGAAAGGAAGGAAGCAGAGGGAAAAAGAGAAAAATAATTAAAAGACAATGAGGAAAGGTTAAGGGAAATAAATAATAGCCTCAGAAGGAGGAATCTATGTATAATTGGGATTCGAGAAAATGCTGAGAGAGACAGAGAGCCAGAAAGCATATTTGAACAAATCATAGCTGAGAATTTACATAATTTGGGGAGGGAAACAGGCACGCAGATCCAGGATATAGAGAGGTCGCCCATAAAATCAATAATAAAAAACCTTCAAAACCTCAATATTTAAAACCGAAACTAGCAAATTTCAAACATAAAGAGAAGATCTTTAAAGCAGCAAGAGACAAGAGATCCCTAAATTATATGGGGAAAACTATTAGATTAATAAAAGATTTATCCACAGAGACCTGGCATGACAGAAAGGGCTGGCAGGATATGTTCAGAGTACTAAATGAGAACATGCAGCCAAGAATACTTTATGCAACAAGGCTTCCATTCAAATAGAAAGAGAGATACAGAGCTTCCAAGATAGGCAGAAACTGAAAGAATATGTGACCACCAAACCAGCTCTGCAAGAAATATTAAGGGGGACTCTGTAAAAGAAAGAGGAGGCCCAAAGAAATAATCCATAAAAATAAGGACTAAATGGGTATTATGATGACCCTAAATTCATATCTTTCAATAGTAACTCTGAATGTGAATGGGCAAAATAATCCCATCAAAAGACACAGGGTTTCAGAATGGATAAAAAAAGCAAGACTGATCCATTTGTTGTCTACAAGACACTCATTTTAGACCAAAGTACACCATCAGCCTAAAAATGAAAGGTTAGAGAAATATTTACCATTCAAACAGTCCTCAAAAGAAAGCGGGGTAGCAATGCTCATATCAGATAAATGAAAGTTTATCCCAAAAAAGGTAGTAAGAGATGAAGAGGGATACTATATCACACTTAAAGGGTCTAACAAGGGGACCTAGGAGTCATGAATATTTATGCCTCTAATGTGGGAGTTACCAAGTATATCAATCAATTAATAACCAAAGTAAAGATATACTAAGATAATAATACAGTAGTACTGGGAGACTTCAACACAACATATTTGGCAAATGAAAAATATTTAAAGCACAACATCAGCAAAGAAACAAAGGCCTTAAATATATCAATCAAATAATATCCAGAGTTAAGACATACTTAGATAATAAGACACTTATACTTAGTGACTTCAATCTAGCACTTTCTACACTTGATAGGTCTTCTAAGCACAACATCTCCAAAAAAAAAACAAGAGCTTTAAATGATACACTGGACCAGATGGATTTCACAGATATTTACAGAACTTTACGTCCAAATTCAACTGAATACATATTCTTCTCAAGTGCACCTGGAACTTTCTCCAGAATAGACCACATACTGGGTCACAAATCAGGTCTGAACCAATACCGAAATATTGGATCCTCCCCTGCGTATTCTCAGACCATAATCACTTGAAATTAGTACTAAATCACAACAAGAAGTTTGGAAGAACTTCAAAAACGTGAAGGTTAAAGACCATCCTGCTAAAAGATGAAAGAGTCAACCAGGAAATTAAGGAAGAATTAAAAAGATTCATGGAAACTAATGAGAATGAAGATACAACCATTCAAAATCTTTGGGATACAGCAAAAGCAGTCCTGAGGGAGAAATACATCGCAATACAAGCATCCATCCAAAAACTGGAAAGAAACAAAATACAAAAGCTAAACTTACACCTAAAGGAGCTAGACAAAAAACAGCAAATAGATCCTACACCCAGCAGAAGAAGAGAGTTAATAAAGATTTGAGCAGACCTCAATGAAATCGAGACCAGAAGAACTGTGGAACAGATTAACAAAACCAGAAGTTGGTTCTTTGAAAGAACTAATAAGATAGATAAACCATTAGCCAGCCTTATTAAAAAGAAGAGAGAGAAGACTCATTAATAAAATAATGAATGAGAAAGGAGAGATCACTATCAACACCAAGGAAATATAAACGATTTTAAAAACATATTATGAACAGCTATACGCCAATAAATTAGGCAATCTAGAAGAAATGGACGCATTTCTGGAAAACCACAAACTACCAAAACTGGAACTGGAAGAAATAGAAAACCTGAACAGGCCAATAACCACGGAGGAAATGGAAGCAGTCATCCAAAACCTCCAAAGAGGGAGGAGGGGCAAGATGGCAGAAGATTAGGGTCCCCAAATCACCTGTCCCCACCAAATTACCTAGATAACCTTCAAATCATCCTGAAAATCTATAAATTCGGCCTGAGATTTAAAGAGAGAACAGCTGGAATCCTACAGTGAGAATAGTCCGTGCTTCTATCAAGGTAGGAAGATGGGGGGAAAAAAGAATTAAAGAAACAAAAGGCATCCAAGGAGGAGGGGCCCTGCAAGGAGCCGGGCTAAGGCCCGGGCGAGTGCCCCCAGGACAGGAAAGCTCTGTCCTAGAGAAGCAGGAGCTTCACCAATCTTCCTGGGTGGAAAGGTGCTCGCAGGGAGTTAGAGCAGGACCCCAGGAGGGGAGGGATGCTCTCAGGCTCCCTGGGGCACTAACAGAGCAACTGCACACCGGGGAAGAGTGTGCTGAGCTCCCTAAAGGGCTGCAGCATGCATTGACACGGAGCAGCTCAGAGGGGATCAGGCTGCGGGTCTGCGGAGGGGGCTGCACGGCCGGGAGCGCAAATCCAACAGAGCCGGGAGCGCAAATCCAGCAGTGCAGGCCTGGGAGCACTGGTTGCCGGGACACAGCCAAGGATCTGGCCTCCCCCCCCACCCCAGGACAGGCAGAGGCTGGCAGGGCACAGGACAGCAAGGCCGCTCCTACCCCGACCTGAGCAGATCAGTGGCCCCACCCCCGGAGCATCCAGGCCCCTGCACACTGAGAGCTCCGTAGTTACTGCTGGAGCTGAATCCAGGGCTCCAAGGCAGGCCGCGGCCACTGGGGTTATTCCTCCTGGGGCCTCACAGGGTAAACAACCTCCACTGAGCCCTACACCAGGCAGGGGGCAGAGCAGCTCCCCCAAGTGCTAACACCTGAAAATCAGCACAACAGGCCCCTCCGCCAGAAGAACAACTAGAGGGACAAGTTCCAGGGGAAGTCAAGGGACTTAAAGTATACAGAATAAGAAGATACTCCCCCGTGTTTTTTTTTCTTTTTGATTTCTGTTTGCTTCCCCCACCCTTTTATTCCTTTATTTCTTTTTCTTTCTCTTTTTCTTCTCTCTTTTTTCTTTTTCTCTATTCTTTCCTTCTTTCTCTTCTCTCCTTTTCTCCTTTTCCCAATACAACTTGTTTTTGGCCACTCTGCACTGAGCAAAATGACTAGAAGGAAAACCTCACCTCAAAAGAAAGAATCAGAAACAGTCCTCTCTCCCACAGAGTTACAAAATCTGGATTACAATTCAATGTCAGAAAACCAATTCAGAAGCACTATTATACAGCTACTGGTGGCTCTAGAAAAAAGTAAAAGGACTCAAGAGACTTCATGACTGCAGAATTTAGATCTGATCAGGCAGAAATTAAAAATCAATTGAATGAGATGCAATCCAAACTAGAAGTCCAAAGGATGAGGGTTAACGAGGTGGAAGAACAAGTGAGTGACATTGAAGACAAGTTGATGGCAAAGAGGGAAACTGAGGACAAAAGGGACAAACTATTAAAAGACCATTAGGATAGATTAAGGGAAATAAACGACAGCCTGAGGAAGAAAAACGTACGTTTAATTGGGTTTCCCGAGGGCGCCAAAAGGGCCAGAGGGCCAGAATATGTATTTGAACAAATGATAGCCGAAAACTTTCCTAATCTGGGAAGGGAAACAGGCATTCAGATCCAGGAAATACAGAGACCCCCCCACCTAAAATCAATAAAAACCGTTCAACACCTCGACATTTGATACTGAAACTTGCAAATGCAAAAATAAAGAGAAGATCCTTAAAGCAGCAAGAGACAAGAAATCACTGACTTTTATGGAGAGGAGTATTAGGGTAACAGCAGACCTCTCCACAGAGACCTGGCAGGCCAGAAAGGGCTGGCAGGATATATTCAGGGTCCTAAATGAGAAGAACATGCAACCAAGAATATTTTATCCAGCAAGGCTCTCATTCAAAATAGAAGGAGACATAAAGAGCTTCCAAGACAGGCAGGAACTGATAGAATATGTGACCTCCAAACCAGCTGTGCAAGAAATTTTAAGGGGGACTCTTAAAATTCCCCTTTAAGAAGAAGTTCAGTGGAACAATCCACAAAAACAAGGACTGAATAGATATCATGATGACACTAAACTCATATCTGTCAATAGTAACTATGAATGTGAATGGGCTTAATGACCCCATCAAAAGGCACAGGGTTTCAGACTGGATAAAAAAGCAGGACCCATCCATTTGCTGTCTACAAGAGACTTATTTTAGACAGAAGGACACCTACAGCCTGAAAATAAAAGGTTGGAGAACCATTTACCATTCAAATGGTCGTCAAAGAAAGCAGGGGTAGCCATCCTTATATCAGATAAACTAAAATTTACCCCGAAGACTGTAGTGAGAGATGAAGAGGTACACTATATCATACTTAAAGGATCATCCACAAGAGGACTTAACAATCCTCAATATATATGCCCCGAATGTGGGAGCTGCAAATATATCAATCAATTAATAAGGAAAGTGAAGAAATACATAGATAATAATACACTTATACTTGGTGACTTCAATCTAGCTCTTTCTACCCTCGATAGGTCTTCTAAGCACAACATCTCCAAAGAAACGAGAGCTTTAAATGATACACTGGACCAGATGGATTTCACAGATATCTACAGAACTTTACATCCAAATTTAACTGAATACACATTCTTCTCAAGCGCACATGGAACTTTCTCCAGAATAGACCACATACTGGGTCACAAATCGGGTCTGAACCAATACCAAAAGATTGTGATCGTCCTCTGCATATTCTCAGACCATAATGCCTTGAAATTAGAACTAAATCACAACAAGAAGTTTGGAAGGACCTCAAACACGTGGAGGTTAAGGACCATCCTGCTAAAAGATGAAAGGGTCAACCAGGAAATTAAGGAAGAATTAAAAAGATTCATGGAAACTAATGAGAATGAAGATACAACCGTTCAAAAATTTGGGATGCAGCAGAAGCAGTCCTAAGGGGGAAATACATCGCAATACAAGCATCCATTCAAAAACTGGAAAGAACTCAAATACAAAAGCTAACCTTACACATAAAGGAGCTAGAGAAAAAAGAGGAGATGGACCCTAGACCCAGCCGAAGAAGAGATTTAATTAAAATTCGAGCAGAACTCGACGAAATTGAGACCAGAAGAACTGTGGAACAGATCAACAGAACCAGGAGTTGGTGCTTTGAAAGAATTAATAAGATAGATAAACCATTAGACAACCTTATTAAAAAGAAGAGAGAGAAGACTCAAATTAATAAAATCATGAATGAGAAAGGAGAGATCACTACCAACACCAAGGAAATACAAAGGATTTTAAAAACATATTATGAACAGCTATACGCCAATAAATTAGGCAATCTAGAAGAAATGGACGCATTTCTGGAAAACCAGAAACTACCAAAACTAGAACAGGATGAAACAGAAAACCTGAATAGGCCAATAACCAGGGAGGCCAATAACCAGGGAGGAAATTGAAGCAGTCATACAAAACCTCCCAAGACACAAAAGTCCAGAGCCAGATGGCTTCGCAGGGGAATTCTATCAAACATTTAAAGAAGAAACAATACGTATCGTACTAAAGCTGTTCGTAAAGATCGCAAGGGATGGAATACTCCCATACTTGTTCTATGAGGCCAGCATCACCTTCATTCCAAAACCAGATAAAGACCTCACTAAAAAGGAGTTTTATAGAGCAATATCTCTAATGAACATGGAAGCAAACATTCTCAACAAGATACTAGCCAATAGGATCTAGCAGTACATTAAGATTATTCACCATGACCAAGTAGGATTTATCCCTGGGATGCAAGGTTGGTTCAACAGTCGTAAAGCCATCAATGTGATTGATCATATCAGCAAGAGAAAAAACAAGAACCACATGATCCTCTCAATAGATGCAGAAAAAGCATTTGACAAAAGACAGCATCCATTCCTGATCAAAACTCCTCAGAGTGTAGGGATAGAGGGAACATTCCATCTTAAAAGCCATCCACGAAAAGCCCACAGCAAATATCCTTCTCAATGGGGAATCGCTGGGAGCCTTTCCTCTAAGATCACGAACAAGACAGGGATGTCCACTCTCACCAGTGCTATTCCACATAGTATTAGAAGTCCTAGCCTCAGCAATCAGGCAACAAAAAGAAATAAAAGCCATTCAAATTGGCAAAGAAGAAGACAAACTATCCCACTTTGCAGATGACATGATACTGTATATTGAAAACACAAAAGACTCCACCCCAAGATTGCTAGAACTCATACAGCAATTTGGCAGTGTGGCAGGATACAAAATCAATGCCCAGAAATCAGTGGCATTTCTATACACTAACAATGAGACTGAAGAAAGAGAAATTAAGGAGTCAATCCCATTTACAATTGCACCCAAAAGCATAAGATACCTAGGATTAAACCTAACCAAAGAGGTAAAAGATCTATACCCTAAAAACTACAGAACACTTTTGAAAGAAATTGAGGAGGACACAGAGTTGGAAACTATTCCATGCTCATGGATTGGCAGAATTAATATTGTGAAAATGTCAATGTTACCCGGGGCAATTTACACGTTTAATGCAATCCCTATCAAAATACCATGGACTTTCTTCAGGGAGTTGGAACAAATGATCTTAAGATTTTTGTGGAATTAGAAAAGACCCTGAATATCCAGCAGAATATTGAAAAAGAAAACCAGAGGCAGGGACATTACAATGCTGGATTTCAAGTTGTACTACAAAGCTGTGATCACCAATACAGTGTGGCACTTACACAAAAACAGATACATATTTCAATGGACAGAATAGAGAATCCAGAAATGGACCCTCAACTCTATGGTCAACTAATATTCGACAGAGGAGAAAAGACTATCCACTGGAAAAAGAACAGTCTCTTTAATAAATGGTGTCTGGAAAATTGGGCAGCCACATGCAGAAGAATGTAACTGGATCATATTCTTACTCCATACACATGGATAAACTTAAAATGGACAAAAGATCTAGATACAAGATAAGATTCCATCAAAATCCTAGAGGTGAACAGAGGCAACACCCCCCTTTTCTTTAAGATTTTACTTATTTATTAATGAGAGACATAGAGAGGAAGAGACACAGGTAGAGGGAGAAGCAGGCTCCATACAGGAAGCTCAATTTGGGACTCGACCCCGGTACCCCAGGATCAGCCCTGAGCCAATGGCAGACCCTGAACCGCGGAGCCATGCAGGTGTCACAGGTGCCACCCAGGTGACCCTTTTTCAACTTGGCCACAGCAACTTATTGTAAGATACATCTTTGAAGGCAAGGGAAACAAAAGCAAAAATGAACTATTGGGACTTAGTGAAGATAAAAAAAAATCTTCTGCACAGCAAAAGAAATAGTCGACAAAACTGAAAGGCAATCTACACAATGGGAGATATTAGTTGCAAATGACATATCAGATAAAGAGCTAGTATCTAAGATCTATAAGGAACTTATTAAACTCAACAGCAAAGAAACAAACAATCCAACAATGAAATGGGTTAAAGACATGAACAGAAATTTCACCAAAGAAGACGTACACATGGCCAACAAACACATGAGAAAGTGCTCTGCATCACTTGCCATCAGGGAAATACAAATCAAAACTACAATGAAATACCACCTCACAAGGGCTGCCCGGGTGGCTCAGTGGTTTAGCGCCACCTTCAGCCTAGAGCATGATTCTGGAGTCCCAGGATTGAGTCCCATGTTCAGCTCCCTCCATGGAGCCTGCTTCTCCCTCTGACTGTGTCTCTGCCTCTCTCTCTCTCTCTCTCTCTCTCTCTCTGTGTCTAATGAATAAATACAATATTTTTTAAAAAAAGAAATACCACCTCACACCAGTGAGAATGGAGAAAATTAACAAAACAGGAAACAACAAATGTTGGAGAGGATGTGGAGAAAGGGGAAGCCTCTTGCACTGTTGGTGGGAATGTTAACTGGTGTATCCACTCAGGAAAACAGAGCTACCCTAGGACCCAGCAATTGCACTGCTGGGGATTTACCCTAAATATACAGACACAGTGAAAAGCGGAGACACCTGCACCCCAATGTTCATAGCAGCAATGTCCAATATCCAAACTGTGGAAGGAGACTCGGTGGCCATCAAAAGATGAATGGATAAAGAAAATGTAGTATATATATATATAATGGAATATTACTCAGCCTTAGAAACAATGAATACCCTTCATTTGCTTCAACATGGTTGGAACTGGAGGGTATTATGCTGAATCAAACGGAGAAGTACAATCATTATATGGTTTGGGTGATACCACATAGTGAAAGGGATTATAGGGGAAAAGAGAGAAAATGAGTGGGAAAAATCAGAGAGTGTGGCAAAGCATGAGAGACTCCTAACTCTGGGAAACGAACCATGGATAGTGGAAGGGGAGGTGGGTGGGGCAATTGGGTGACTGGGTCAGGGGCACTGAGGGGCCATTTAATGGGATGAGCACTGGGTATTATACTATATGTTGGCAATTTGAACTCCATTAAAAAATATACAAAAAAACCTGGAGGCTTCAGAATTCTGGATTTCAAGGTTCAGAATTTCTGGATTATCATCATCAAGAGAGTATAGTACTGGCAGAGAAACATTCACATAGATCAATGGAACAAAATAAAGAAACCAGATCCTGAAGTCTATGTTCAATTTATCCTGGACAAAGCAGGAGAAAAAATATCCAATGGAGAATAGACTATCTATTTAACAATTTGTGTTGGGAAAACTGAACAGGCACATAGAGAAAAATGAAATCAGACCACAACAACTGAACATCATTCAGCATCAGGGAAATCAAAATCACAATTAGATACCACCTCAGATTAGTCAGAATGGCTAAAATTAACAACTAAGGAGACAACAAATGTTGGTGAGGATGTGGAGAATGGGGAACCCTCTTACACTGGTTGGTGGGAATGCAAACTGACAGTCACTCTGGAAAACAGCATGCAAGTTCTTCAACATTGAAAAATAGAACCACTGTATGACCCAGCAATTGCAGTACTAAGTATTTATCAAAGAATACAAACATAGTGATGCAAAGGTGCACATGCACCCCAATGTTTATACTAGCACTATCCACAATAGTCAAAATATGGAAAGATCTCAAATGTCAACTGTAGATGAATGGATACAGATGTGGTATAGGGACTCCTGGGTGGCTCAGAGGTTGAGTGTCTGCCTTCAGCTCAGGGCATGATCCTAGGATCTGGGATCAAGTCCCTCATCAGGCTCCCTGAGAGGAGCATGCTTCTCCCTCTGCCTATGTCTCTGCCTCTCTCTGTGTGTCTCTCATGAATAAATAAATAAACCTTTTTTTTTTAAAAAAAAAAAGATGTGGTATATACATATGAATGAATATTACTCAGCCATCAAAAAGAATGAAAACTTGTCATTTGCAATGATATGGATATAACTGAAAGGTATTATGCTACTCGAAATAAATCAGTCAGAGAAAGACAGACCATATTATTCCATTCATATGTGGAATTTAAGAAACAAAACAGATGAACATAGGTGAAGGTAAGGGCAATAAAAATAGGATAAAAGCAGAGAGGGAAGCAAACCATAAGAGACTCTTAACTATAGGGAACAAACTAAGAGTTAGTGGAGGGGAGGTGGGTAGAGGGATAGGGTAATTGGTTGATGGGCATTAAGGAGGGCACTTGTAATGATCACTGAGGTTACATGCAACTGATGAATCACAAAATTGCACCCCAAAAACTACTAATAATTATATATTAACTAAGTTGAATTTAAATAAAAAAATAAATACCCTAAAAATATCAAAAAGCTAAAATTAAAAAAAAAAAAAACACGGAACCTCAATCTTAAATGTGTTTTTCTGTCCTTGTTAAAGAAAAAAAATGCTCTTTGAAAAATGCTGGTGTTATTTTAATGGGAATTGCTTTATATGTGTAGATTGCTTTGGATAATATAGACATTTAACAATGTTTGCTCTTCTAATCCTTGTGTATGGAATACTTTTCCATTTCTTTTTGTCCTTTTCAATTTCTTTCATAAGTGATCTATAGTTTTCAGAGTGTTGATTTTACTTCCTTAGTTAGATTTATTCTTGTATATCTTATTGTTTTGGATGCTATTGCAATTGGGATTGATTCCTTGATATCATTTTCTGCTTCTTTGTCGTTGTATAGAAATCAACAACTTTCTCTGCGTTAATTTTATATCTTATGACTTTGCTGAATTTATGAATGAGTTCTAGGAATTCTTTCATGGAGTCTTTTGGGTATAGCAACTTGTTACAATACACATCACCTTAGGCAAGGGAAAGTAAAGCAAACGTGAAGTACTGGGACTTCATCAAGATAAAAAGCTTTTGTGCAGCAAAGGAAACAACTAACAAAACTAAAAGGCAGCCTATGGAATGGTAGAAGGTACTTGCAATCAACATATCTGATAAAGGTTTTGTATCCAAATTCTACAAAAAACTTATCAAATTCAACATCCAAAAAAACCAACAACAATAACAAACAATCCAGTTAAGAAATGGGCAAAAGACATGAATACTTTTCCAAAAAAGACATCCAGATGGCTAACAGACATGTGAAAAGATACTCAAAATCACTCATCATCAGGAAATACAACTTAAAACCAGATGAGGGGCACCTGGGTGGCTCAGTGGATAAGCATTGGCCTTTGGCTCAGGTCATGATCCTGAGGTCCTGAGACTGCTTCTCCCTCTGCCTGTGCCTCTGCTCCCTCTCTTTGTCTCTCATGAATAAATAAATAAAATCTTAAAAAAAACAGGAAGAGATACCATGTCACCCCTGTTAAAATGGCTAAAAATAACAGTACAAGAAACAACATGTGGTGGCAAGGATGCAGAGAAAGGGGTACTCTCTTGCACTGTTTGTGGGAATGCAAATTGGTGCAGTCACTCCAGGGAACAGTAAGGAGTTTTCTCAAAATTTTCAAAATAAAACTACCATACTATCCAGCAATTGCACTACTAGGTACTTACCCAAAGGATACAGTAATACAGATTTAAAGGGATAAATGCACCCTGATGTTTACAGCAGCATTATCAACAATAGCCAAACCGTAGAGAGAGCCCAAAAGTCCACTGACTGATGAATAGACCCCCACACGCACACACACTGGAATATTACTCAGCTGTCAAAAAGAATGAAATCTTGCCATTTAAAATGACATGAATGAAGTAATGTGCATTATGCTAAGCAAATTAGGTCAGCAGAGAAAGATAAATGCCATATGATCACATTCATATATGGAATTTAGGAAAGAAAACAGATTCTCATATCAGAAGTGGGAAAATAAAAATAAGAGAGAGGGAAACAAGCCATGAGAGACTCTTAAAGATTGAGAAAAAACTGAGGGTTGATGGAGGGAGGTGAGTGTTGGTAAGCTCAATGGGTATTTCATATTAAGGGGGGCATCTGTTGGATGTTAAACGTAAGTGATGAATCACTGAATTCTACTCCAAAGATCAATATTGCATTGTATGTTAACTATTTAAAATTTATTTATTTATTTTTAAAATTTTTATTTATTTATTCATGAGAGACAGAGAGAGAGAGAGAGAGAGAGAGAGAGGCAGAGACACAGGCAGAGGAAGAAGCAGGCTCCATGCAGGGGGCCCGATGTGGGACTCGATCCCGGAACTCCAGGATCATGCCCTGAGCTGAAGGCAGGTGAGGCATCAGGGATCCCCAACTATTTAAAATTTAAATTAAAAAGGTAAAAACATAAAAAATAATAAAACAATGAAGCTAGGTCTAAAATTTTTTAGAATAATATTAATAAAGCAAATTTTTTAAAAATTAAAAATAGCTTTTTCTGTATCCCATAAAAAAGTAGTAGAAAACAAAGGAAGCTAGATCCTATTTCCTCTAGACCTGAAGCTTTGCAGCACTCTATGATCAGTAGACTTGTTTTGTGTGAGGGGTTTGTTCTGATCTTCTGGGGGAAGGTCCTGGTCCCTAGATTTTCAGGCAGACCTGTCTTAGTGGAGATGCACTTGCAGAACTCAGGAAGTGGCACTTGGTGTGAGGAGCTCTGGCCTCCACTGAATGGAGCTATTTTGCTCAATGAAATTGGTCCATGTTGATGAGTGTGTTTGGGAAAATGGTGTCTCCCCCTAGTCAACTGAGCATGGAGCTCATGTCCACTACTCCTCAGGAATCCCTCACAAAAGAGCTATCACCCCCTCCTGTGTTCTCTGATCTGTCAGATGCCAGCCTTCACCTTGTCTGTCACAGAGTCGTGTGCCTGCCAGGTGGCACAGCACTCCCATGTTTTATCTCAAGTGCAACTGGGTTTCAAAACTCCAAATTTCAGAGACCCCCTATGGAGTGAGCCTGGGCTTATCCTCTAGGGGAGTTTCTTTCTGTGCTGTAGCTGGTTGCCAGTTTGTCTCAGAAAATGACTGCACAACCGTGCAACATCTCGGAGTTTATGGTAAAGTGCAACAGAAAACCAGCACCAAGGTTTGGTGCCTTCAGAAAGGATTCCTGCTCCTATGCTAGTGAATGGGGTAGCTCAATGGTGCCTGCTAGGTCTTTTGTTCCAGGAGACACCATGCCCCCTCTCTCTCAAATGCCCTCCAAAAAGGGGAACTGTTTCTCCATGCAACTCAGGGGATCCTCAGACCACGCTGCTAGCTCCCTGGTCTTCACCTGCCTTCCCCACCAAAGCCTACCAAGCATGCCCCTGATGATGTCATGGACCTCTAAACCTGCACCCCATGGTTGTAAAAGCCTGTGGTATTCAGTTCCTCACCTTTTCCAAATCAATAGTTTTGGATAAGATTATTTTTGTGCAACCCATCCCCCACCCGCATACACACATGTTTTTAGTCTTTCTCCCTTTCTTGTTCTCTCTTTTTCCTCTCTCAGTGATCTGGGCTCCCTCCCTTCCACAGAACTCACAGCTCTCCTCTCCTTCAAATCAATTCTCCGCAGTTCCTACCTTCCATGATGTGGCCATTTTTAAAAATCTCTAGTTGTGCAGTTTGTTTCCTCAAACCTCAGATCGATTTCTTAACTATTCTTAATGATTCGATATTTATATAGCTGTGTTTGAGGGATAAAAGCAAGCTTACGGTCCCCCTACTCCTATGCCATCTTAGTTGCCATCCTCCTCAGTTTTTTTAATCTATTCTGATACCCTATGTCTTTTGACTGGGGATGTTTCATCCACTTACACTCAAAGTAATTATTGATTGATATGTATTTATTACCATTTGATTATTTGTTTTGTGCTAGTTTCTGAAGATTTTCTCTATTCTTTTCTTGTCTTTGTCACCTTTGGTCTCTCCTTTAGACACAAAATCCTCTTTAATATTTCTTGCAGGTCTGGGGTTTACTGCTCACAAACTCCTTTAGTTTTTGTTTGGGAAACTCTTTTTTCTCTCCTTCTATTCTTGCTGAAAAGAATATCCTTGGCTGCAGATTTTTCCAATTCAACAGGTTGAACATATTACATCACTCTCTTCTAGATTGCCTAGTTTCCTTGGAGAGAGCTACAGCTAGATTTATGGGCCTTCCCTTGTAAGTTAGAGACTTCTTTTGTCTTACTGCTTTTAAGATTTTTCTTTATCACTATATTTTGCAAATTTAATTATAATGTCTTGGTTTTGGCATACTTTTGCTGATTTTGATGGGAGCTCTCTGTGCCTCTTGGATATTGATTAGTGGAATTTTCAGCTCTTATTTCTTCAAATACATTCTTTGCCCTCTTTTCTCTCTCTTCTTCTGGGTCTCCTATAATGTGAATGATGCTACGTTTGATGGAGTCATTGAGTTGCCTAAGTCTATTTTCATGCTGCATAATTCTTTCTTTTGTTCAGTTTCATTACTTTCAATTATGTTTTGTTCTAGGTCACTAATTCATTCCTCTGCTTTTTCCAGTCTGCTATTCATTGCATCAAGCATGTTTCTAATGTTATTTATCAAACTCTTCATCTCTGACTGATTCTTTCTTAGCTCTTTTATCTTTGTGGTTAGGGTTTCCCTGATGTCTTCTCTTCTTTTCTCAAGCCCAGTGAGTTTTATTACAATTGTTGCTCTAAATTCTACTTTGGGTATGTTACTTATATTGGATTCCCTTATATCTGCATCTTTCTCTTCTTTCCTTTGAGATAAACATCTCTGTCTTCACATTTTGTCTAAGTCGCTGCCTTCTTCAGTGTTTTAGAAAAGCCAGTATGTCTCCTGCTCCTGGGGGTAATGTCTATATGAGGAAGAGGTCATAGGGGCAGCCCGGGTGGCTCAGCAGTTTGGCGCTGCCTTCAGCCCAGGGTGTGATCCTGGAGACCTGGGATCAAGTCACACGTTGGGCTCCCTGCATGGAACCTGCTTCTCCCTCTGCCTGTGTCTCTTTGCCTCTCTCTCTCTCTGTGTGTCTCTCATGAATAAATAAATAAAACTTTTAAAAAAGAGGTCATGTAATACCTGGAGTCTCATGGTCAGAGAATGTCCTCAGTGTGTTCTCCATGCTCTCTGCTGTTGTATTTTGGCTGTTCTATTCCTCAGGGGGTTTACCTGGAGAGGCTCTCTTTGCTTGTTGTGGGCACTGTTTGTTCCCTGGTCTGAATGTGATATTTTAACTACATGTGCTCTGCTCTGCTTATGAAATGAGAATTGTTATCACCTCCACCAGAACTCAGGCCTTGAAGAACTCTCCTCATCAGGAGATATGGTGGGTACAGAGGTTTGTGCCAATCCTCTGGTGGAAGAGCCTGTAATTTGGGTTTGAGGCAAGCATGATTAAGAAGGGCAGTCCTATCAGTGCCCCGGTAGGAGGGTCTTGATGTTTACAAGTTAGGCACCCAGTGTTGTCACTGTGCTACTTCCTGAAGGTGGTTCTGTGTTCATGCTGAGGAATGCTGGAGGGAAATGGTGCCAGCCAGCTACTTGTTCCTGGAGAGACGTCTCCATGAATGCTGCATTTTAGGGATGCGAATAATCTCCTCTTGTGTGACAAAGGCATTCTTCAGATTACTGATTCTGATGTTGTTAGACATCAGACAGATGTTGTCTGTCTCTGGGTTGTTTGCCTGCCTTCTCTCCCATAGTGGTGCATTGCCTCTCAGCTCTTTCCTAGCCAAGCCCATGATTTTTTTTTCTTTCTGGGTTTATTTTTTATTTATTTTTAAATTGGTATTTATTTAAGTTTGATTGGCCAACATATAGTATAATACCCAGTGTTCATTCCATCTCCTGCCCTCCTCAGTGTCTATCTCAGTTACCGCAAACCCCCACCCACCTGCCCTTCCACAACCCTTTGTTCATTTTCCAGAGTTAGGAAACTGTCATGGTTTGTCTACATCTCTAATTTTTCTGAATCACTTCCCCTCCTTCCCTTATAATCCCTTTCACGATTTCTTATATTCCTTATATGAGTGAAACCATATGATGATTATCCTTCTCCGATTGACTTACTTCACTCAGCATAATACCATCCAGTCCCATACATGTCAAAGCAAAAAGTGGGTATTCATCCTTTTTCATGGCTGAGTAATATTGCGTTGTATATATATACCACATCTTCTTTAACCATTTATCATTCAAAGAACATCATGGCTCCCTCCACAGTTTGGCTATTGTGGACATTACTGCTATGAACATTGGTATGAAGGTTATCTCGGTGTTTCACTACATCTGTACCTTCGGGGTAAATACCCAGTAGTGCAATGGCTGGGTCATAGGATATCTCTATTTTTAACTTTTTGAGGAACCTCCACACTGTTTTTGCAGAGTGACTGCACCAGTTTGCATTCCCAAAGGCAGTGCAAGAAGGTTCTGCCTTTTCCACATCCTCTCCAACATTTCTTGTTTCCTGTCTTTTAAATTTTCGCCATTCTCACTGGTGTAAGTATCTCATTGTGGTTTTGATTTGTATTTCCTTGATGACAAATGCTGAGGAGCATTTTCTCATGTGTTTGTTGGACATGTGTATGTCTTCTTGGTGAAATAGTTAATCATGTCTTTTACCTATTTCATGATTGGATTGTTTGTTTCTTTGCTGTTGAGTTTAATAAGTTATTTATAGACCTGAATACTAGCCTTTTATCTGATATGTCATCTGCAACTATCTTCTCCCATTCTGTAGGTTGCATTTTAGTTTAGTTTTTTTTTTATAAATTTATTTTTTATTGGTGTTCAACTTGCCAACATATAGAATAACAACCAGAGCTCATACTGTCAAGTGCCCACCTCAGTGCCCGCCACCTAGTCACCCCCACCTACCACCCTCCTCCCCTTCCACCACCCCTAGTTTGTTTCCCAGAGTTAAGGGTCTTTCATGTTCTGTCTCCCTTTCTAATATTTCCCACTCATTTTTCTCCTTTCCCCTTTATTCCCTTTCACTATTTTTTATAGTCCCCAAAGGAATGAGACCATATAATGTTTGTCCTTTTCCAATTGACTTATTTCACTAAGCATAATACCCTCCAGTTCCATCCACGCTGAAGCAAATGGTGGGTATTTGTCATTTCTAATGGCTGAGTAATATACCATTGTGTACATAAACCACATCTTCTTTATCCATCCATTTTTGAATGGACACCGAGGCTCCTTCCACAGTTTGGCTATTGTGGACATTGCTGCTATAAACATCGGGGTGCAGGTGTCCTGGCGTTTCATTGCATCTGTATCTTTGGGGTAAATCCCCAGGCATTTTAGTTTTGTTGAATGTTTCTTTTGCTGTGCGAAAGCTTTTTATTTGATTACATCCCAATAATTCATTTTTGCTTTTGTTTCCCTTGGATTCATAGATGTATCTTGCAAAAAAGTTGCTCTGGCCAAGTTCAAAAAGAGTGTTGCCTCCTCTAGGATTTTGATGGATTCTTGTCTCACATTTAGATCTTTCATCCGTTTTGAGTTTATCTTTGTAAATGGTGTAAGGGAATGGTCTATTTTCATTCTTCTGCACATGGCTGTCCAATTTTCCCAGCACCATTTATTGAAGAGGCTGTCCTTTTCCAAGTGGATAGTCTTTCCTGCTTTGTCAAATATTAGTTGACCATAGAGTTCAGGGCCCATTTCTGGGTTCTCTATTGTGTTGTGTTCCATTGATCTATGTGTATGTCTTTGTGCCAGTACTATACTGTCTTGATGATCATAACATTATAATACAGTTGAAATCTGGCATTGTAATGCCCCTGGCTCTGGTTTTCTTTCTCAATATACCTCTGGTTATTCGGGATGTCTTCTGATTCCAAACACACCTTAAGAATATTTTTTCCAACTCTGTGAAGAATGTACATTGAATTTTGATAGGGATTGCATTGAACGTGTATATTGCCCAGGGTAGCATAGACATTTTCACAATATTTATTCTTCTAATCCATGAGCATGGAATGTTTTTCTTACTCTTAGTGTCTTCCTCAATTTACTTCAAAAGTGTTCTGTAGTTTTTAGGGTATAGATAATTTACCTCTTTGGTTAGGTTTATTCCTAGGCATCATATGATTTTGGGTGCAATGGTAAATGGAATTGACTCATTTTCTCTTTCTTCAGTCTCACTGTTAGTGTACAGAAATGCCACTGATTTCTGGGCATTGATTTTGTATCCTGCCACACTGACAAATATCTGTATGAGTTCTAGGAATCTTGGGGTGGAATCTCTTGGGTTTTCTAAGTACAGTATCATGTCATCTGTGAGGAGGGAGAGTTTGACATCTTCTTTGCCAATTTGTATGCATTTAACTCTTTTTGTGGTCTGATTGCTGAAGCTAGGATTTCTAGTACTATGTTGAATAGCAGTGGTGAGAATGGACATCCCTGTCATGCTCCTAATATTAGGAAAAAGGCACCCAGTTTTTCTCCATTGAGAATGATATTTTCTATGGGATTTTTATAGATGGTTTTTAAGACACTGAAGAATGTTCCCTCTATCACTACACTCTGTAGGGTCTTGAACAGGAATGAATGCTGTATTTTGTCAACTGCTTTCTCTGCATCTGTTGAGAGGATCATATGGATTTTGTTTTTTCTCTGTTGATGTGATCTACCATGTTGATTGCTTTACAAGTATTGAACCAACCTTCCATCCTGAGGATAAAACCCACCTGACTATGGTGAATAACCCTCTTAATGTACTGTTGGATCCTATTGGCTAGTATCTTGTTGAGAATTTCTGCATTTGTGTTCATCAGGGCTATTGGTCTATAATTCCCCTTTTTGGTGGGGTCTTAGTCTGGATTTGGAATTAAGGTGATGCTGGCTTCAGAGCATGAGAGACTCCTAAATCTGGGAAATGAACAAGGGGTAGTAGAAAGGGAGGTGGGTGGGGGGATGGGGTGACTGAGTGTCAGGCACTGAGTGGGGCACTTGATAGGATGAGCACTGGATGTTATGCTATATGTTGGCAAATCGAAATCCAATAAAAAATATACAAAAAAAGAAGGTGATGCTGGCCTCATAAAATGAGTTTGGAAGTATTTCATCTCTTTCTGTCTTTTGGAACAGGTTTAGTAGAATAGATATTGTTCTTTAAATATTTGATAGAATTCCTTGGGAAGCCATCTGGCCCTGGACTTTTGTGTCTTGGGAGGTTTTTGATGACTGCTTCAATATCCTCACTAGTTATTGGCATGTTCAGGTTTTCTATTTCTTCCTGTTCCTGTTTTACTAACTTGTGGTTTTCCAGAAATGCATCCATTTTTTAAATGCATCCATTTTTTTTCTAGTTTGCCTAATTTGTTGATGTATATCTGCTCATAATATGTTTTTTAAATCATTTATATTTCCTTGGTATTGGCTGTGATCTCTCCTCTTTCATTCATGATTTAAGTAATTTGAGTCTTTTCTCTTTTCTTTTTAATCAGGCTGGCTAATGGTTTATCTATCTTATTCTTTCAAGGAACTAACTCTGGGTTTTGTTGATCTGTTCCACAGTTCTTCTGGTCTCTATTTCATTGAGTTATGCTCAAATCTTTATTAACTCTCTTCTTCTGCTTGGTGTAGGTTTTATTTGCTGTTCTTTCTCCAGTTCCTTTAAGTGTGAGGTTAGCTTTTATATTTGATTTTTTTCCAAATTTTTGAGGCATGCTTGTATTGCAATACATTTCCCTCTTAGAACCACTTTTGCTGTATCTCAAAAATTTTTTTTAAGATTTATTTATTTATGAGAGAGAGGCAGAGACCTAGGCAGGGGGAAAATCAGGCTCCTTGCAGGGAGCCTGATGTGGGACTCAATCACATATCCCAGGATCACCACCTGAGCTGAAGTCAGGTGCCCAAACACTGAGCCCCATAGGCTTCCCATGCTGTATCCCAAAATTTTGAACAGTTGTATGTTCACTTTCATTAGTTTCCATGAATTTTTAAGATTATTCTCTTATTTCCTGGATGACCCTTTCATCTTTTAGCAGGATGGTCTTTAACCTCCACGTGTTTGAATTCCTTCCAATTTTTTTCTTATGATTAAGTTCAAGTTTCAAAGCATTATGGCCTGAAAATATGCAGTGGACAATCCCAATTTTTTTATATTGGTTGAGACCTGATTTGTGACCCAGTATGTGGTCTATTCTGGAGAAAGTTCCATGTGCATTTGAGAAGAATGTGTATTCAGTTGCATTTGGATGTTAAGTTCTGTTAATATCTGTAAAAATCTATCTGGTCCAGTGTATCATTTAAAGCTCTTGTTTCTTTGGAGATGTTATGCTTAGAATATCTGTCATTTGCACAAAGTGCCATGTTGAAGTCTCCTATTATTAGTGTATTATTATCTAAGTATGTCTTTACTTTGGTTATTAATTGATATACTTGGCAGTTTCCACATTAGGGGCATAAATATTCATGATTGTCAGGTCTTCTTGTTGGATAGACCCTTTAAGTATGATATAGTGTCCCTCTTCATCTCTTACTACAGTCTTTGGGATAAACTTTATTTTATCTGATATGATGATTGCTACCCTGCTTTCTTTTAAGGACAATTTGGGTGGTAAATGTTTCTTCACCCTTTCATTTTCAGGCTGGTAGTGTCCTTATGTCTAAAATGAGTCTCTTGTAGGCAGCAAATGGATCGGTCTTGCTTTTTTATCCAGTCTGAAACCCCGCGTCTTTTGATGGGATCATTTAGCCCATTCACATTCAGAGTTACTATTGAAAGATATGAATTTAGTGTCATCATAACACCTATTCAATACCTGTTTTTGTGGATTTCTTTCCATTTACTCCTTCTTTTACATGTTCCCCCTTATGATTTCTTGCAGAGTTGGTTTGGTGGTCACATATTCTTTCAGTTTCTGCCTATCTTGGAAGCTCTTTATGTCTCCTTCTATTCTGAATGAGAGCCTTGCTGGATACAGTATTATTAGCTGCATGTTCTTGTTGTTTAGGACACTGAATATATCCTGCCTGCCCTTTCTGGCCTGCCATGTCTCTGTGGAGAGGTCTGCTGTTAATCTAATAGTTGTCTAATATGAGTTAGGGATCTCTTGTCTCTCACTGCTTAAGGATTTTCTCTTTATCTTTGGAATTTGCAAGTTTCAGTATAAAATATTGAGGTGTTGAATGGTTTTTATTGATTTTGGGAGGGGGGCTCTCTCTGTCTCCTGAATCTGGATGCCTGTTTCCTTGCCCAAATTAGGGAAGTTCTCAGCTATGATTTGTTCAAATACGGTTTTGGCCCTCTGTCGCTCTCAGTGCTCTCTGGAACCCAAATTATACTTAGATTTTTTTCCTTCTGAGGCTATCATTTATTTCCCTTAACCTTTCTTCATGGTCTTTAATTGTTTTTCTCTTCTTTCCTCAGCTTCCTTCCTTGCCTTCAACTTGTCTTTTATTTTGCTCACTCTTTCTTCTACCTCTACTTTGTCTTTAGGACCTCCAGTTTGGATTGCATCTCATTTAATTAATTTTTAATATTAGCCTGATATGATCTAAATTCTGGAGTCATGATGTCTCTTTATTCCTTTATGCTTTTTTCCAGAGCCACTAGTAGCTTTATCATTGTGCTTCTGAATTGGCTTTCCCACATCAAATTGTAATCCAAATTCTGTAACTCTGTGGCAGAGAGTACTGTTTCTGTTTCTTTATTTTGTTTTGAGTTCTTCCTGTTAGTCATTTTGCTCAGTGCAGAGTGGCTGTATGAGCGGACTTAGTCAAGAATATCAATCATGACCTAAGTAAATTTCACCCTAAATGATTCATTCTGCCCTGGTCAGAGACCAGAAATTGAAAACAAAGATCAGAATGAAATAAAACAAAAGGACCACTAAAGTGAAAAACAAATTTTAAAAAAACGTAGTAAAAAATAAAAGGCTAAGAATCCCAAAGAAGAAGAGAAAAAAAAGGAGAATAAAGAAAAGTGTGGGGGGGGACTGGGAGATGATGGTGGTGAAGAAGTTGTAGTTGAGGGAGAATGTAGTCCACCTGAGGGGTAGTTAAAGCTTTAACTTCTCTCCACAATGATTGTACTAATTTATGCAGTCACTTAGATAATTTGAGCTATCCCTTTCTATTTTAATTAGTTGCTGAATGAACAGATGAAATATTTTAGTTTCAAAAAATAGATGATTAACTTTATTTAGCCTTCATTTCTTCTTTTTAGATTGTCTTTTTATGCGTTTTGGCATTTTTATAGTTGGGGAATAATATTTGTTTCATAATTTTAAATAACCATTTATATATTAATGAATTGAATATATAACTCAAACCCTTCCCCTTTTCCAACTTTTTATGGTATATGAGTATGAATATGCAGTCAGGACTTTAAGCATTTGAAAAATTTTTATTTTTTATGCAATTGCAATCAGATATGGGTCTCTTCCTTAATTTGAATTTAAACCTTCTCTTTACAACTGTTTGCACCTCAATAATAGAAACCAGGTTTTATCTCATACTTTTCAATGTGTAGCACAGGTCGTTGCAAAATTAGGGGCTCAGTAAATATTGTATTAAAATGAAACTGGTCAACAGGTACATAAAAACATTCTCAACACCACTAATCATCAAGGACATGCAAATATAAAATCACATCTCACACCTGTTAGAATGGCTATCAAAAAGACAATGATTAAGAAGTGCTGTAAATGATGTGGAGAAAGGGAAACACTTCTACACTCTTCGTGGGAATATAAATTGGTGCAGCATCTATGGAAAATAGTACAGAAGTTCTGAAAAAAATTAAAACAACTACCATATGCTCCAGAAATTCCACTTCTGGGTATTTTTATGAAGAAAATGAATACATTAATTCTAAAATATATGTACATCACCATGTACACACAGCATTATTTTCAATACCTAAGATATGGAAACAACCAAAGGGTCCATAAATGGATAAGTGGATAATTTAGGTAGGTGTGTCATATATACACAATGGAATATCATTTCACTATAAAAAATAACATTTTGCCACTTTCTACAACATGGATAGATCTTAAGAGCATTATGCTAAGTAGAACAAGTCAGAGAGAGAAGACAAATATCATATGATCTCCCTTAGATGTGGAATCTTAAAAGAAAAAAATGAGCTTGTACATACAGAGAACAGTATTGAGAGGTGAAAATGGACCAAATTGTTCAAATGGGTCAGAATTTACAAGTATATTGCTATAAAATAAATCCTAGGGATGTAACCTATATCATGGGGACTATAGTTAATAACACTGTATTGTGTGTTTGAAAGTTGCTAAGAGAGTACATCTTAAAAATTCTAATCACAAGAAAAACATTACTATGTGTGATGATGGATGTTAACTAGACTTCCTGTGGTGATCATTTCACAATATATACAAATATTGAACCATTATGTTGTATACCAAACTAATATAATATTATATGTAAATTATAACACAACTTTAACTGATGAAAATATTAAAATAATACAAAAATGGGATTATACATTTGGCCACTTTAAAAACTGAGTCTAGAGGGCAGGGCAAGATGGCAGAAGAGTAGGAGTCTCAAACTCACCTGGTCCCACCAACTTACCAAGATAACTTCCAAAATATCCTGAACACCTGTGAATTCGACCTGAGATTTAAAGAGAGAGCAGCTGGAACACTATGGAGAGAAAAGATTTCCCTTCTGGCAAGGAAGGAAGGCAGAATAGAAAGAAAGAAAGAAAGAAAGAAAGAAAGAAAGAAAGAAAGAAAGAAAGAAAGAAAGAAAGAAAGAAAGAAAGAAAAAGATATTAGTGGGAGAGGGGCACCGCAAGGAGCAAGGCTAAAGCAGAGAGGTGAACACCTCCCGGACAAGAAAGCCCAGCCCTGGCGAAGTGGGAACTTTAAAAATCCCCACCGGATTCACCCCCCAACATAAAAGTGCTTAGCAAGGAAATCGGGCAAAGTCTTAGGACGGGCAGTGAAGCCTCCAGATCCCGGATTCACTATTAGAGGAAGTGTGCCTGGGGAAAAGCCTAACGCAAACCGGGGACCAATCTCAGTAAAGTTCTGGAGCACGCAGCCCTTAGGGCATTTGGGGGAAGACAGTGGGTCAAGCGGGCGGCTCCAGATGGAGGTGACTGTGTCCTATTGCCTACTGGAGCGGTGGCCCACGGGAGCATGGTTCCAGCAGCACAGGGCCCCAGATCTGAGGGTGCCTGAGCTGACAAAGCCTGCAATCCTACCTTCCCCCTGAGAAAGGCAGAAGCAGGGAGGCTACAGGACAGCGAGAACTCTGTCCTGTTACTAGGTGCCCCCAAACTCTGCACACCAGTGCACCCACACCAGCCCCGGAGCATCTAGGCCGGGGCTGACTGGGAGACTGCATTAGTTACTAGCTGGGAGCTGACTCAAGAGCTGGAAATCTGGCCAGCACCATAGTTATTTTTCCTCCTTGTTTCCAGTTGTGCCTGGAAGAGGAGGGGCCACCAGGGAACAAAGGTCTCACAGGATAAACATTTCGCACTGAGCCTAGCACCTGGCAGGGGGTAGGACATCCCCACCCAAGGATACACTCCTGAGAATCAGCACAGGAGATCATCCCCCTGAAGCCTAGCTGGAAGAACAGGGGAGGAGCAAGTTCTTGACCAAGCAGCGCTGGAAAGCTCCAAGACCAAGAGGAAATTGAGGGAACATAGTATATAGTACTAGAGGGTCCCCCACTTTTTAATTTTTTTTATTTTTTCCTTTTTCCATTACAGCTAGATAATAGGATCCAAAATACTTTAAAAGGTTTATTCCTCAAGTGGGATTTATTCCTGGCTGCAAGATTGGTTCAACATTTGCAAATCAATCAATGTGGTACACAACATTAATAAAAGAAAGGACAAGAAACCTATGATCCTCTGAATAGAAGCTGATAAAGCATTTGTCAAATTTCAGCATCCTTGCTTGATAAAAACTCTCCATAGTGTAGGGATTTAAGGAACATACTGTAATATCATAAAATCCATATATGAAAATCCCACAGTAAATATCATCCTCAGAGGGAAACACAGAGCTTTTACTCTAATGTCAGAAAAATGAAGGCAACCCAGGTGGCTCAGTGGGTTAGCACTGCCTTCAGCCCAGGGTGTGATCCTGGAGACCAGGGATCGAGTCCCACATCGGGCTCCCTGCGTGGGGCCTGCCTCTCCCTCTGCCTGTGTCTCTGCTTCTCTCTCTTTCTCTCTGTCTGTGTCTCTCATAAATAAATAAAATCTTTAAAAAAAGAAAAATGATGGGATGGCAAAACTCACCAGTGTTGTTCAACAGAGTACTGAAAGTCCTAGCATCAGCAATCAGACAACATAAAGGAATACAATGCATCTGAATTTGCAAATATGAAGTCAAACTTTCATCCTTCTCAGATGACATGATATCCTATGTTAAAACCCAAAAGACTCCACCTAAAAATTGCTAGAACTGATACAGGAATTCAGCAATGTGGCAGGATATAAAATCAATCCACAGAACTCAGTTGCATATCTATAACAACAATGAGGCAGAAAAAAAGAGAAATCTAGGAATTGATCCCATTTACAATTGCACTAAAACCCTAAGATACCTCGGAGTTAACATAACCAAAGAAGTAAATGACCTGTACTCCAAAAACTATAGAACAATTATGAAAAAAATTGAGGGAAAGATGAAGAAATGGAGAAACATTCCATGCTCATGGTTTGGAAGAATAAATATTGTTAAAATGTCTATGCTACCCAAAGCAATGTACACATTCAATGCAATCCCTACTGTAATAACACCAGTATTTTTCACAAAGCTGTAACACATAATTCTGAAAATTTGTATGAAACTGGAAAGACCCTGAAAAGCCAAAGGAGTGTTGAAAAAGAAAACCAAAGCTGGGGGCATCACAATTCTGGACTTCAAGCTATATTACAAAAGCTGTAATCAGTAAGACAGTATGGTACTGACACAAAAACAGACACATAGATGAATGGAATAGAGAATCCTGAAATGGACCCTCAAATATATGGTCAACTAATTCTCAATAAAGTAGGAAAGAATATCAAGCGGAGAAAAAGACCATCTCTTCAATAAATGATGTTGGGAAAATTGGACAGCTATATGCAGAAGAATGAAACTGGACCATTCTCTTATACCATATACAAAGACAAACTCAAAATGGATGAAATATCTAAATGTGATACAGGAATCTATCAAAATCCTGGAGAAGAACACAGGCAGCAAGTTTTTGAACCTGGCCACAGCAACTTCTTGCAAGACACATCTCTAATAGGGAAACAAAAGCAAAAATGAACAATTGAGATTTCATCATGATAAAAAAAACTTCTGCACAGCACAGGAAATGGTCAACAAAACTGTAAGGCAACCTACATAACAGGAGAAGATATTTGCAAATGACATATTAGATAAAGGGCTAGTATCCAAGATATATAAGGAACTTATCAAACTTAACACCAAAAAAATAAACCATCCAGTCAGGAAATGGGCAGAAAACATGAACAGACACTTTTCCAAAGAAGACCTACATGTGGCCAAAATGTACTCGAAAAAATAATTTTCGAGTGCACACATCATTTGTCATCATGGAAATACAAATCAAAACCACAATGAGATACCACGTTACACCAATGAGAATGGCTAAAATTAACAAGACAGAAAACAACAAATGTTGCAGATGTGGAGAAAGAGGAACTCTCTTACACTGTCGGTGGGGATGCAACTGGGGCAGCCACCCTGAAAAACAGTTTGGAAGATCCTCAAGAAGTTAAAAATACATCTTTCCTATGATCCAACAACTGCATTACTGGGTTTTTACCCCAAATATGCAGATATAATAAAACAATGAGACACCTGCACCCCAGTGTTCATAGCAGCAATGTCCACAATAAGCAGAAGATCAACAAGGATACAAGGTCTTGAATGATATACTGGACCAGATGATCTTAACAAATATATTCAGCACATTTCATCCTAAAGCAGTAGAATACATATTCTTTTTGAGTGCACATAGAAGATTCTCCACAATAGATCACATACTATCAACTGGCACAAATCAGGTATCAACTGGTGCAAACAGATTGAGATTATATCACAAATATTTTGAGACAATAGTGCTTTAGAAGCTGAAATCAACTACAGGAAAAAGGTTAGATGGAAAACCAATACATGAAGGTTAAATTGTGTACTATTAAGAAATGAATGGGTCAGCCAGGAAAGTAAAGAAGAATTTAAAATTACATGAAAGCAAATGAAAATCAAAAAGCAAAAGTTCAGAAACTTTGGAATGCAGCAAACGCGGCCATAAGGAAGGAAGTATATAGCAATACAAGGCTTTCTCAAGAAATAAGAAGTCTCAAATACACAACCGAACATTACACCTAAAGGAGTTGGAGAAAGAACAGCAAATGCAGTCTTAATCTAGGAGGAGAAGAGGAAAAGTAAAGGTAACAGCAGAGATTAATGGTATCAAAAAACAAAAAGGCCCTAATAAAACAGATCAATGATATTAGGAACTGGTTATTTGAAAGAATTAATATGATTGATAAACACTTAACCATACTAATTGAAAAGAGAAGAGAAAGCACCCAAATAAATAAAATCATGAATGAAAGAGAAGAAATCTCAATCAACTCCACAGAAATACAATTACAAGAGCATAATATGATAAAATGTATTCCAAATGTTAGGCAATCTGGAAGAAATAGATGCAGGAATTTAGCAAAGTTGCAGTATATAAAAGTGATACACAGAAGTCAGTTGCAGTCTATATCCTAACAATGAAGCAGAAGAAAAAGAAGGGATGTCTGGGTGGCTCAGTGGTTGAGCATCTGCCTTCGGCTCAGGGCGTGATCTCAGGATCCAGGATTGAGTCCCACATTAGGCTCCCTGTGAGGAGCCTACTTCTCCCTCTGCTTATATCTCTGTGTCTCTCTCTGTGTGTCTCTCGTGAATAAATACATACATCTTTAAAAAAAAAGAAGAAGAAAGAAATTAAGGAATCTATCCCATTTACAATTTCCCCAAAAACCATAAGATACCTAGGAATAAACCTAACCAAAGAGGAAAAATATACTCTGAAGACTATAGGACCATTATGAAAGTAATTGAGGAAACACAAAGAAATGGAAAAACATTCCGTGCTCTTGGATTGGAAGAAAAAATATTGTTAAAATGTATATGCTACCCAAACAAATCTACATATTCCATTCAATTGGTATCAAAGTATCGTCAGCATAATTCATAGACATGGAATGAACAGCCCTTAAATTTATATGGAACCATAAAAGTTACAGAATACCTAATGTTATGTTGAAAAAAGAAAACCAAAGCTGGAAACATTCCAGACTTCAAGCTGTATTACAAAGATGTAATCAATAAGACAGTATGGTACTGACACAAAAGCAGGCACATAGATCAATAAAACAGAATAGAGAACACAGACCCTCAACTCTATAGTCAAGTAATCACTGACAAACCAAGAAGAAATATCCAGTGGAGAAAGATAGTCTCCTCAACAAATGGTGTTGGGATAACTGGACAGCCACATGCAGAATAAGGAAACTGGACCACTTTCTTAGACCATATACAAAAATAGACTCAAAATGGATGAAAAACCTAAATGTGAGCTGGAATACCATCAAAATCCTAGAGGAGAATACTGGTAGCAACCACTTTGACCTCAGCAACAGCAACTTTTTGCCAGAAATGTCTCCAAACAGAAGGGAAACAAGCGCAAAAATGAACTATTGGGAATTCATCAGGATTAAAAGCTTCTGAACAGCAAAGGAAACAATCAACAAAACTAAAAGGCAACCTACAGAATAGAAGATGTTTATAAATGCCTTATCACATAACCAGCTATTATCCAAAATCTATAAAGAACTTATCAAATTTAACACCCCAAAATCAAAAGCATCCAGTCAGGAAATGGGCAGAAGACATGAACAGACATTTCTACAAAGACATACAAATTGCCAACAGATATGTGAAAAATACAACATCACTGGGTATTAGGGAAATCCAAATCAAAACCACAATGAGCTATCACCTCATGCCAGTCAGAACGGCTAAAATTAACAAGTCAGGAAATGACAGATGTTATGGATGTGGAGAAATGGGAATCCTCATACACTGTTTGTGAGAATGCAAACTGGGGCACCCACTCTGGAAAACAATATGTAGGTTCCTTAAAAAGTTAAAAATAGAGCTACCCTATGACCCCAGCAACTGCTTTATTAGGTAGGTATTTACCCAAAGGATTCAAAGGGGAAAATGCATCCCAATGTTTATAGTACCACTGTCCACAATACCCAAATTATGGAAAGAGCCCAGATGGCCCAGAATCACAGTGGATGCAAGTAGAGTGTAGCATGCTAAGCAAAATCTCTTTCACTCAAGAAAGTCAAATACCATATGATTGTATTCATATGTGGAATTTAAGATACAAAACAGATGAAGATGGAGGAAGAGAAGGAAAAATAAAATAAGATTAAAACTAAGAGGGAGGCAAACATAAGAAACTCTTAACTCTAGGAAACAAACTCAGGATTGCTGGAGGGGAAGTGAGTGGAAGGATTGAGTTATTGAGTGACGGACATTAAGGAAGGCACTTAATGTAATGAGCACTGGATGTTATATGCAACTGATGAGTCGCTAAATTCTCCCCTGAAGCTAATAGTATTGTATATGCTAACTAAATTGAATTTAAATACGAATTTTTAAAAATCATTTACCATGATAAAGTAGGATATATTCTTGGTTTGTAAGTGTTCTGTAATATTCAGAAATCAATCATTCTAATACATCACATTAATAAGAGAAAGAATAAGTATCATATGATCATTTGAATAGATGCATAAAAACATTAATAAAGTATAACTTCCATTCATGAAAATAATCCTCAGTAAAGTAGGTTTAGAGGGAACATAATAAAGGCCCATAATAACATAATAAAGCCTATATATGATGATCCCACAGCTAACATCATCCCTAATGGGGAAAAATAGAGCTTTTCCTCTAAGGTCAGGAAGATGACAAGGATGTTCACTCTCACCACTTTTATTCAAAATAGTCCTGGAAGTCATAACCACAGCAATCAGACAAAAGAAATAAGTAGAAGACTTCCAATTTAGTAAGAAAGTAGTAAAGCTGCCCCTCTCTACAGATGGCATGATACACTGTATAGAAAACATCAAAAGACTCCATTGAAAAACTGCCTGACCTGATAAATGCATTCAGTGAATTTACAGAATACAATATCAATGTACAGAAATTGGTTTCATTTCCATACACCAATAATGAAGCAGCTGAATGAGAAATCAAGAAAATGATACAATTTACAATTACATTAATAATAATAAAATCCCTAGGAACTATCCTAACTAAATAGGTGAAAGCTTGTAGTCTGAAAAATATAATTTCACACTTATGGATTGGAAGACCAAATATCATTAAAATGTCTATACTTACCCAAAACAATCTAAACACTTAGGGCAATTCCTATCAAAATACCAAAAACATGTTTCATAGAACTCAAACAATCCTCAAATTTGTATGGAATCACAAAATACCCCAAATAGCCAAAACAACCTTGAAAAAGAAAAGCGATGCTGGAGGCACCTTCATTCTAGAGTTCAAGCTATATTACAAAGCTCTAGTGATCAGGACACTAAGGTACTGTCATAAAAGTAGACACGTAGATCAATGGAGAATAGAAAACCCAAAAACATACTCACAACTCTATGGTCAATTAAGCTTTGACAAAGCAGGAATGAATATCCAATGGAAAAAAAACAAGGTCTCTTTATGAAATGGTATTGGGAAAACTTGACAGCAACATGAACAAAAGAAACTGGACCACTTTCTTATAACTATACACAAAAATAAATTCAAAAGTAAATTCAAAAGACCTAAATGTGAGACCTAAAACAATAAAAATCCCAGAGGAGAACATGGTCAGTGACTTCTTTGACATTGGTCATAGCAACTTCTTTCTAGATATGTCTCCTGAGGCCAGAGAAACAAAAGCAAAAATAAATTATTGGGATTTCATAAAAATAAAAACTTCTTCACAGTGAAGGAGACAATTTTAAAAAACTGAAAGTTAAGCTACAAAATGGGAATAGACATCTGTAAATGACATATCTGCTAAAGACTTAGTATCCAAAATATATAAAGAACTTATAAAACTCAACATCTAATAATCAAATAGTCCAATTAAGAAATGACCAGAAGACAGGAACAGACATTTCTACAAATAAATACAGCTGGACTACAGACTTATGAAAAGATGTTGAACATCACTTATTAAGGAAATGTAATTCAAAAGTACAATGAAAGATCACCTCACACATGTCAAAATGGCTAAAATCAACAATACAGGAGAAATAGGTGTTGATAAGGATGTGGAATTAAAGGAATACTCACGCTCTGTTGTTGGTGATGCAAACTGATGTAGCCACTGTGGGAAACTAGGTTCTTCAAAAAGTAAAAAGTAGGGGCGCCTGGGTATCTCAGTGAGTTAATTGTCTGCCTTCAGCTCAGGTCATGATTCCAGAGTCCTGGGATCTCTCTCTCTCTCTCTCTCTCTCTCTCTCTCTCTCTCATAAATAAAATCTTTTTTTTTTTTAAGTGAAAAACAGAACTACCTTTTGGTCTGGCCATTGCACTACTATTTACCCAAAGAGCACATGAACACTAATTCAAAGGGATATATGTACCCTAAAGTTTATAGCAGGATCATTTACAATAGTCAAGATATGGAAGTGACCCAAATATTCATCCATAAAGTGAATGGATAAAGAAGTGGCATATTTATACAATGCAATAATATTCAGCCATATAAAAGAATGAAATCTTGCCTTTTGCAATGACACGGTTGGAGATGAAGCATATAATGCTAAGTGAAATAAGTCAGTCAAAGACAAACACTATATTATTTCACTCACATGTGGTATTTAAGAGACAGAAGAAACAAGAAAAGGGAAAGAGAGAAATCAAGAAACAGACTTAGTTACAGAGAAAAATTGATAGTTACCACAGGGGCTTAAGGTAGTTAAATAAATGATGGGGATTAAGGAGTGCACTTGTCATGAGGGGCGCATGGTGGTGCTGGATGTGTTGAATTACTATTCAGGTGTACAGACAACTTAAACTAATATAGCACTGTATGCTAACTGACTAGAAGTAAAAAGAGATTTTTTTCAAAAAGAGTTTTACAATTTTAACCTGACATTTAGGTCTATCATCCATTTTAAATAAATAATGTATATAATATAAGGTAAGGGAAAATTTTAATATTTTATGTATATGTGCCCAGTTTTCCTAGCACCAGTTGATTTGAAAAAAAATTGAACTGCCTTCATAGCATTTTGAATATAATTTCACTAAAAATGTGTATTTATTTTTGGTAGCTCAATTCTAATCCATGGATCTATAAAGTCTATCCTTCCTTCAGTACTTACTTGTCTTGATTACCATAGCTTTTTAAAAAATTCAGATATAATCTAAATATAAATTATTATTTTTTTTTTTTTAAACATTTTTTTCTTTTTAAATTTATTTATTCATGATAGTCACACGGAGAGAGAGAGAGAGGCAGAGACACAGGCAGAGGGAGAAGCAGGCTCCAAGCACCGGGAGCCCGATGTGGGATTCGATCCCGGGTCTCCAGGATCGCGCCCTGGGCCAAAGGCAGGCGCCAAACCGCTGCGCCACCCAGGGATCCCTAAATATAAATTATTATATCAGTCTCAGGCATACGATATAACAATTTGATATATGTATATATTGAGAAATGAATACTACAATAATCCAGTTAACATCCATCACCACACATAGTTACAATTTTTCTTGTGCTAAAAACTTTTAATTAGTACTCTCTTAGCAACTTTCAAATATACAAAATAATGCATTATTAAATGGTGTACATTATATATATCTCCAGGTCTTACTGATTTTACAACTGGAAGGACATATCTTTTGACCACTTTCACTAATTTCACTCGACTCCACACTCCAATGCAACCATCAATCAGTTCTTCGTATCTATGTGCTAATTTTTTCTTTATTACCCCTTTAATTGAGATCATATGCCATTCTTTTTAAAAGTATTTTAATTCAATTCAATTTGCCAATATACAGTATAACACCCAGTGCTCATCTCATCATGCCCTCCTTGGTCCCCTTTACCCAATTACATCCATTCCTCCACACACCTCCCCTTCTCAAACCCTTTGTTTCCCAGAGTTAAGAGTCTCTTATGGTTTGTCTTTCTCTCTAGTATTTCACCACTCAGTTTCCCTCCTTTCCATTATACTCCCTTTCACTATTTCTTATATTCCACTTATGAGTGAAATCCTATGATAATAGTCTTTCAATGATTGACTAAATTCACTCAGCAAAATACCCTCCAGTTCCTTTCACATTAAAGTAAAAGGCAGGTATTTGTCCTTTCTGATGACTGAGTAATATTCCATTGCACATATATACCACATCTTCTTTACTCATTTATCTGTCGAAGGACATCATGACTCATTCCACAGTTAGGCTATTGTGGACATTGCTCCCATGAAGTTTGGGGTGAAAAAAAGAAAACTGGGGTGCAGGTGTCCAGTCGTTTCACTACATCTGTATCTTTGGGGTAAATTACCCAATAATGCAATTGCTGAGTCATAGAGTAGCTCTATTTTTAACTTCTTGAGGATCCTCCACACTGTTTTCCAAAGTGGTTGCACCTGCTTGCATTCCCACCAACAGTGCAAGAGGGTTCCCCTTTCTCCACATCCTTGCCAACATTTCGTGTTTTCTGTCTTGTTAATTTTAGCCACTCTCACTGGTGTAAAGTGGTATCTCATTGTGGTTTTGATTTGTACTTTCCTGATGTGAAAGGATGTGAAGCATTTTTTCATGTGCTTGTTGGCCATGTGTAGGTCATTGGAGATGTCTGATCATGTCTTCTGCCCATTTCTTGACTGGATTTTTTTTCTTGGGTGTTGAGTTTGATAAGTTCTTTACAGATCTTGGATACTAGTCCTTTATATGATTGGTCATGTGCAAATATTTTCCCCCATTCTGTAGGTTATCTTTAGTTTTCTTGACTGTATCTTTGCTGTGCAGAGGTTTTTTATTGTGAAGAAATCCCAATAGTTCATCAATTCTTTTGTTTCTCTTGCCTTCAGAGATGTGTCTTGCAAGAGGTTGATGTGGCCAAGATCAAAAAGTTTGTCGCCTGCATTTTCCTCTAGGATTTTGATAGATTCTTGTTTCATATTTATATCTTTCATCCATTTTGAGTTTATCTTTGTGTATGGTGTAAGAGAATGGTCCAATTTCATTTTTATGAATGCAGCTGTCCAATTATCCCAACACCATTTATTGAAGAGACTGTATTTTTCCCAGTGGATATTCTCCCTTGCTTTGTTGAAGATTGGTTGACCATATAGTTGAGGGGCCATTTCTGGATTCTCTAATCTGTTCCACTGATCTATATATGTTTGTTTTTGTGCCAGTACCATACCATATTGATGACCACAGCTGTCTTTCTTTTTTTTTAAAGACATTTTTCCTTTTTTAAAGGTTTTATTTATTTATTCATGAGAGATGCAGAAACACAGGCAGAGGAAGAAGCAGGCTCCCCAAAGAGAGCCTGATGTGGGACTCGATCCCGGATCCCAGAATCACACCCTGAGCCGAAGGCAGAAGCCCAACTGTTGAGCCTCCCAGGTGTCCCCATAGTTTTCTAATACAAGCTGAAATGATGTATTGTGAAGCCCCCAGCTTTGTTTTTTTTTTTTTCAACATTCCTCTGGCTATCCTCCAACTCTGTGAAGAAATTCCATGATATATTTTTTATTTTTTTAATTGAAGTTCAATTTGCCAACATATAGCATAACACCCAGTGCTCATCCCGCCAAGTGCCCCCCTCAGTGCCCGTCATCCAGTCACCCCAGGCCCCGCCCACCTCCCTTTCCACAACCCCATGTTCACTTCCCAGAGTTAAGTGTCTCTCATGTTTTGTCACCCTCGCTGATATTTTCACTCGTTTTCTCTCCTTTCCCCTTTATTCCCTTTCACTATTTTTTTTATAGGGATTGCATTGAAAGTGTAAATTGCTCTGGGTAGCACAGACATTTTCACAATATTTATTCTTTCAACCCATGAGCATGGACTGTTTTCCTATGTCTTTGTGACTTCCTCAAATTCTTTCACAAGCGTTATGTAGTTTTTAAGGGTATAGATCCTTTACCTCTTTGGTTAGATTTATTCCTAGGTATATTGTAGTTTTGGGTGCAATTGTAAATAGGATTGATTCCTTAATTTCTTTCCTCAGTTTCATTGTTAGCATATAGAAATGCCACTGATTTCTGGGCACTGATGTTGTATTCTGCCACATTCTTGAATTGCTGTATGAGTTCTAGCAATCTATCATAGAGTCTTTTGTGTTTTCTATATACAATATCATGTCATCTGCAAAGAGGGAGAGTTTGACTTCCTCTTTGCCAATTTGAGTGTCTTTTATTTGTTTTGTTGTCTGATCGCTGAGACTAGGACTTCGAGTACTACGTTAAATAAAAGTGGTGAGAGTGGGCCTCCCTGTCATATTCTTGACCTTAGGGGAAAAGCTCTCATTTTTTTCCCCATTTACAATGATATTCACTGTGGCCTTTTCATAGATGGCTTTTATGATCTTGAGATATGTTCCCTCTATCTCTAAACTTTGAAGAGTTTTAATCAGGAATGGATACTGTGTTTTGTCAAATTCTTTCTCTGCATCTATAGAAAAGATCATGTTGTTCTTGTCTTTTCTATTATTGATGTGATCTATCATGTTGATTATTTTACAAATATTGAACCACGCTTGCATTCCAGGGATAGATTTCAGTTGGTCATGGTTAATACTCCTCTTAATGCACTGTTGGATCCTATTGGCTAGTATCTTGTTGAGAATTTTGCATCCATGTTCATCAGGGATTTTGATCTGTAATTCTTTTGATGGGGTCGTTTTCTGTTTTGGGGATCAAGGTAAAGCTTGCCTCATAGAACACGTTTGGAAGTATTGTTTCCATTTCTATCCTTTGAAAAAGCTTTAGTAGAATAGATATTATTTCTTCTTTAAACGTTTGATAGAATTCCCCTGAGAAGCCATCTGGCCCTGAACTTTTGTGTCTTGGGATGTTTTTGATGATTGCTTCAATTTCCTAGCTGGTTATTGACCTGTTCAGGTTTTGTATTTCTTCCCACTCCAGTTTTGGTAATTTATGGGTTTCCAGAAATGTATGCATTTCATCCAGATTGCCTATATTTTTGGCATATAGTTGCTAATAATATGTTTTAAAAATCGCTTGTACTCCTTTGGTATAGGTTGTGATCTCTCCTCTTTCCTTCGTTATTTTATTAATTTGAATCTTTTCTCTTTTCTTTTTAATAACACTGGCCAGAGATTTATCTATCTTATTAATTCTTTCAAAGAACTAGCTCTGGGTTTTGTTGATCTGTTCTACAGTTCTTCTTGCCTGTATTTCACTGAGTTCTGCTCTCATCCTCATTATCTCTCTTCTTCTGTTTGGTTCAGACTTCATTTGCTGTTCCTTCTCCAATTCCTTTAGGTGCAAGGTCGGCTTGTGTATTTGAATTTTTTCCAATTTTTTGAGGCAGGCTTGTATTGTGATGTATTTCCCTCATAGGAATACTTTTGCTGTATCACAAAGATTTTGTATGATTGTATTTTCATTTTCTTTAGTTTTCATGAATCTTTTTAATTCATTTCTAATTTCCTGGCTGACCCATTCATCTTTAACTAGGATTCTCTTTAATCTCCATTTTCTTCTTGTGATTGAGTTCTAGTTTCAAATCACTGTTGTCTATAAATATGCAGGGGACAATCCCAATCTTTTGGTATTGGATGAGACCTGATTTGTAACCCAATATGTGGTCTATTCTGGAGAAAGTTCCATGTGCACCTGAGAAGAATGTGTATTCAGTTGCCTTCAAATGGAATATTCTGTATATATCTGTGAAATCTATTTGGTCCAGTGCATCATTCAAGGATCTTGTTTCTTTGATGATGTTCTGCTTAGAATATCTGTCATTTTCTGACTGTTCCATGATGAAATCTCCAACTATTATTGTATTATTATCTAAGTATGTGTTTAATGTGGGTATTAATTGATTGATATATTTGGCAGCTCTCACATTCGGAGCATAAATATTCATGATTGTTAGGTCTTCTTGTTGGACAAACCCTTTAAGTATGATATAGTGTTCCTCTTCATCTCTTACTACAGTCTTTGGGATAAACTTTAATTTATCTGATATGAGGATTAGCTACCCCAGCTTTCTTTTGAGGACCATTTGAATGGTAAATATTTCTCCATCCCTTTATTTTCAGGCTGGAGGTTTCCTTAGGTCTAAAATGAATCTCTTGCAGACAGCATATAGATGGGTCTTGCTTTTTATCCAATCCAATACCCTACATCTTTTGATGGGATCATTTAGCCCATTCACGATCAGAGTAACTATTGAAAGATATGAATATAATGCTATCGTTTTACCTTTGCAGTACCTGTTTTTGTGGATTATTTCTTTGGGCTCCCTGTTTCTTTTACAGGGTCCCCCTTAATAGTTCTTGTAGAGCCCATTTGGTGGTCACATATTCTTTAAGTTTTTGTCTATCCTAGAAGCTCTTTCTCTCTCCTTCTATTCTGAATGACAGCCTTGCTGGATAAAGTATTCTTGGTTGTATATGTTTCTCATTTAGTACCTTGTATAAATCATGGCAGCCCTTTCTCCCCTGCCAGGTCTCTGTGCAGAGATTTGCTGTTAATCTGACATTTCTCCCCATATAAATTAAGAATCTCTTGTCTCAAGCTGCTTTAAGAATTTTCTTTTCATCTTTGAAATTTGCAAGTTTCACTATTGAATGTCAAGGCGTTGAACGTTTTTTATTTGGGAGGGGTCCTCTCTAACTCTTTGATATGAATGTCTGTTTCCTTCCCCAGATTAGGGAAGTTCTCAGCTATGACATGTTTGAATATACTTTGTGATCCTCTCTCTCTCAGCCTCTTCTGGAATCCCAATAAGACAAATATTACTACTTCTGATAACTTATTTCCCTATGCCTTTCCTTGCGGGTTATTAATTATTTTTCTCTTTTTTTCCTCAGCTTCCTTCCTTTCCATCAACTTGTCTTCTATGTCATTCACTCTCTCTTCAACTTCATTAAACCTAGCAGTTAGAGCATCCAGTTTAGATTGCATCTCAGTTAAAAGATTTTTAATTTAACCCTGATTAGATTTCAATTTTGCTCTGAGAGTCTCTAGTGTCCTTTATACTTTTTCCAGAGCCACCAGTAGCTTTATAATTGTACTTCTGAACTGCATTTCTGACATCATTTTTAAATCCACATTCATAACTCTGTGGCAGAGTATTGCTTCTGGTTCTTTCTTTTTGGTGAATTCTTCCTTCTAGTCATTTTGTCCAGTGTAGAGTTGCTTTATGAAACCGAGTCAAAAATATCAACCATGACCTAAGTAAAATACAACCTAGATGACTCTGAAGAGGTCAGAGTCCAGAAAATAAAATTAAAAACAAATGATTAACAGAACAAAATAAAACAAAGCAATCACTAAAGTGAAAAATAAATGTTAAGACAAAATAGCAAAAAAAAAAAAAAAAGAAGAAAAAAAGAAAAGGGGGGGGCATGTTGGTGGTGATAAAGTGGTGGTGGAGAGGGAATATAGTCTCCCTGAGGGGACCTAGTGGGTGATCCTCTTTGGTTTTGAATGTATTTTGTTGTGTATGTTAGAAGATTCTCACTTCCAAATTTATATAAACCAGCAATACTTATATAAGGACCCTACATCAGCCGCAAAAATGTTAATAAGATAAAAGAGGGGGACAGAATGGGAAGAAAGGGAGAATAGAGTCTCACAGAATGAAAATGAACCACCACAGTGTTCCACTTGGTTCTGGGTGTATTTTGGTCGTGTGCTAGAAGGAGTACCTTCTTTTACCATTGTAAAACAAAAGGAGACAGAAAAAAAACAAGGAAAAAAGTGACAAGAAACCTTGTCTTATATATATCTACCAAAATTAAATTGAATACATGGAAGGGAATCCAGGAGGGAAAAATATATCTAAGACATGTAATTGTAGAAATATGAAAGTCAAAAAGGAAATGAAGAATTGGAAAAATATTGTAGTTAGGGTGAGGAAAGAGAAAAAATATTGGAAATTTTAAACCTGATACCAAAATGAGTCGTAATGAAAAAAAAAAAAAAAGAAAAAAAGAAATGAAAAGACAAAAAAAAAAAGATCCTCTAGTACTATATACTATTTTCCTTCATTCCTGGAGCTTTGCAGCGCTGCTTGTTCAGTAAACTTGCCTTTCCCTTTTTTTTCCAGCATTTTTTCTGGGGAAGAGTTCTGCTGCATTGGTTATCTGGTGTCTGTGCCTGGGTGGAGATGCCCTGCCCTTTGACAGGCTCTGGGCTCAGTATGAGCTGTTTATCCTATGAAGCCTCTGCTCCATGTAAGCCCTTCCTCTCCTAGGTGCAAGGTGAAAGGAAGAGGGAAAAGAAAGTGACAACAGCCAGATTTCCAGCTCTGGAGTTGAGCTCTCTTCAGCTAACTAACATCAGTCTTCCAATTCACACTTACCTTGATGCTAATGGTGGCAGGCTCAGGTGCACTGATCTCAGGTGCACTGAGCTTGCCAGGCACCCAGTGGCCAGAGAGTTCTCACTTTCCTGTGCCCTCCCCACTTCTGCTTGTCCCGGGGAAATGGAAGATAGCTTTTTCCAACTTGGTGTCCTCGGATCCAGAGCCCTGAGCTGATGGTCACATGCTCCTGGGGACTGCCTCTCCCAAAGAGAACAGGACAGCCACCTCCATCCATTGCTGGGCTCTATGGTAAAGGGAGCTCCAGAACCGGCCTGTGTAACCAGCTGGCTTCTCCCAAATGCCCCAGAGGTTTGCGATACTCCAGCCCTTTACCAAGATCGGACCAAGGTTTGTGGTGAGCCTCCCGGGTGCCCCTACTCTTATAGTGTCTCCAGGAATCTTGCAACTTCACTGCCTCTCCTGTGATTCTACCCTATTTCCCTGCTAAGCCCTTATCCATCAGGAAAGACTCAGGTGCAGAATTTTAAAGTTCCCGTTTGTTTAGGGCTGGGCTTTTGTGTCCCGGAGGCAGTCAAGGCTTCACTTTGAACCAGCTTGTCTCGGTTCCCCCTCCCCACTTGATTCATTTTTTATTTTATTTTATTTTTTTGCCTTCCTACCTTGTTAGAAGGGAACACTTTTCTCTCTGTAGCATTCCAGCTGTTCTCTTTACATCTCAGGTTGAATTTGTAGATATTAAGGATGTTTTGAAAATTATCTAGATAAGTTTGTGGGACCATATGAGTTGAGGACCCCTACACTTCGGCCATCTTCCCTCAACTCCTGAGACCCCTTTATTATGATATAATGCCCTCTTTCATCTCTTATTACAGTCTTTAGTTTAAAATCTAATTTGTGGGGATCCCTGGGTGGTTCAGCGGTTTAGCGCCTGCCTTTGGCCCAAGGCGCTATCCTGGTGTCCCGCATCAGGCTCCTGGCATGGAGCCTGCTTCTCCCTCTGCCTGTGTCTTCTGCCTCTTTCTCTCTCTCTCTCTCTATCATGAATGAATAAATAAGTAAATCTTTAAAAATAATAAAATCTAATTTGTCTGATATAATTTGGCTGCTATAGTTTTTTTTTTTATATCTATTATCATGCTAGATGGTTCTCTACCCCCCTCACGTTCAATCTTGAGGTATCTTTGGGTCATTTCCAAGCAGTATATCAATAGTTTTTTAAATTCATTCTGATACCCTTTGTCTTTTGATTGAGGCACTTATTCCATTTACATTCAGAGTAATTATTGAAAGATATGAAGTTAGTGTCATTGTATTACCTGTAAAAGTTACTGTTCCTTTGGGTTGCTTCAGATCCTTTCTAGTTTCTGTTGCTTTTGGTCTCTCTTTCCTGCTCAAAGTGTCTCCTTTAGCATTTCTTGTAGTGCTGGTTTAATATTCACAAACTAGTTTTTGCTTGTCTTGGAAATTCTTTATCTCTCCTATTCTGAATGGCAGTCTTGCTGGATATAGTATTCTTGGCTGCATTTTCTCCCATTCAGCACTTTGAATATATCCTATCACTTCCTTCTGTCCGGCCATGTTTCTATGGACAGTTTACTGCTAATGTCATCTGTCTATCCCTATAGGTTAGAGACCTTTTGTCCCTAACTGCTTTCATAATTCTCTTTTATCTTTGTGTTTTGCAAGTTTCACTATGATATGTCTTGATGTTGACCTGCTTTTGTTGATTTTTATGGAAGTTTTCTGTGTCTACTGAACATGAATGTCCCTTTTCTTCCCCAGATTTGGAACATTTTCAGCTATAATTTCTTCAAATAGACCTTCTGCATCTTTTTGCTGCTCTTCCTCTTCTGAGACTCTTATGATATGGATATTATTTTGCTTTGCAGAATCACTGATTTCCCTAAGTCTGTATTCATGATTTTTTTTAAGATTTTTATTTATTTATTCATGAGAGACAGAGAGGCAGAGACACAGACAGAGGGAGAAGCAGGCTCCCCGCAGGAAGCCTGATGCGGCATTCGATCCCGGGACTCCAGGATCACACCCTGAGCCAAAGGCAGACGCTCAACCGCTGAACCACCCAGGCATCCCTGTATTTATGATCTAATAGTTTACTTTCCTTCTTCTTTTCGGCTTCATTTTTTTCCATAATTTTATTTTATATATTACCTATTTGATCCTCTGCTTCTTCCAGCCTCATTGTGATTACATCCAGTCAGTTTGCCTCTTAGTTATAGCTGCTGCTTCTTCTTCTTCTTCTTCTTCTTCTTCTTCTTCTTCTTCTTCTTCTTCTTCTTCTTCTTCTTCTTCTTTTCTTCTTCTTCTTCTTCTTCTTTTTGACCTGACCTGACTAGTTTTTAGGTCTTTCATCATTGTTCCCAGGGTTTCTCTGGTGTCTTTTATGCTTTTTGCACACCCAGCTAGTATTCTTTGATTTGTTTTTTATTCATGAGAGACAGAGAGAGAGAGAGAGAGAGAGGCAGAGACACAGACACAGGGAGAAGCAGGCTTTTTGCAGGGAGCCTCATGTGGAACTTGATCTCAGGACCAGGATCACACTCTGAGCCTAAGGCAGATGCTCAACCACTGAGCTACCCAGGCTAGTATTCTTATGACTGTTGTTCTAAATTCTTGTTCAGATGTATTGCTTATGTCAGTTTTGAGCAAATACCTGACTGTGATTTCTTCTTGATATTTCTTTTGGAGAGAATTCCTTTATCTTTCCATTATGTCTAGGTTTCTGTGTTTTGCATATTATAAAAGCTTTTATAATGCTTTTTAAATAGCTTTTATGTTTTCTGCCTTTGAGAGTAATAGTATATTAAGAAAGAATCCTACACTGTCTGGGGCCTGGTGCATCAAGAAATGTTTCTGATGTATGCTGTGTGCACTCTGCTGTTGCATTCTGACTGATCTTTCCCACAGATTAGTCCTCTGCATAATTCCTTCTTGTTTGCAGTGACGAATGTTTTGACCTTTAACTAGGTCTGCTTTGATTTGTTTGTTAAGCTACTTGAGGAAAAAAAAAAAACAAGCAAACCTGATCCAAGAAAAGGAAAATGAAATGGAACACAAAATCAAAAAGACAGACAAAAACCAACCCTGATTTTAAAGAAAAAGAAAGAAGGAAAACAGAAAGATTAAAAAAAAGCAGGCCACCTGAGTGTCTGCCTTCAGCTGGGGTCATGATCCTGGGGTCCTGGGATCGAGCCCCTCATTGGGCTCCCTGCTCAGAGGGCAATCTGCTTCTCCCTCTCCCTCTGCTGCTCCCCCTGCTTCTGCTCTCTCTCTCTAATAAATATATAAAGTCTGTTTTTAAAAGCCTGATCCAAACAATGAGAAAACGAAACAAATAACAAACCAACAAATGAACAAAAATCTATAAGCCTGATTCCACAGAAAGAAGAAAAATATAAAGCTAAATAAAATTTTTAACAAAAAATAAATTAAAATAAAAATCCTGGTCCTATTTCTACCAGAACTGAAACTGACACTTCATGACACTCTATGATCAGTAGCTTTGATGCATATGGGGGGCCTTTGTTGGTCTTCTGAGGAAGAGGCCTGCTGTGCTGGTTTTCAAGTCACACTTGCCATAATAAAGATTCCCCTGCTTTGTTCAGGGGTTTGGAGTTGTGGTAAGAGACTCCAGCCTTCAGTGGAGGTTTTGTGTTTCTCTCTGAAAGCGGACTGTGCTGGTGGGAGGGATGTAGACTATGGTGTTACCCTGCCCTCTCATCCCCAGGGAGGGGAACTTCTGGTTGCCAATGTTCAGAATGCTCTCACAGAAAAGCAATCTCCTCTCCTGGGTCCTGGGCTTTCATCAGATCCTTCCCTCAGTCTGCCTGTGCTTAGCCCTTGGCATGCTGAGAGACACAGTTCTCCTGTTTATTTGTTTGTTTTTATCTCTGGCCAGCAGCTGGGATTCAAAACTCCAAATCTTAAAGGACCTAGCAAGGCACTTACCTGCTTCTCTCCTCCAGAGGAGAGCCTTACAGCAGTGTGCCTGACACCTATCTATCCCAGGAAGCATTTGCATGCTTGTGTGAGTGCCCAGAGTCTATGGTGAATCACACACAGCTAAGAGGTGCAAACAGGTTATCTGCCCTCTGCATGTGCCTTTGTCCCCTGCTATTGAAGGGCTTCTCAGTGGCACCTGGCAGGTCTTTTGTCCTTGGAGAGGCAATATACCCTCTTCCAAAAGTACTCTAGGAAGGAGAACATTTTATCTTCCTGAAACCTAGGGGATCCCCACACCTCAGCAGCATCTTGTAGGAACCCCATGGATTGCTCTCTTTCCTACTGGCTCCCTCTCTCTATGACTTCTCTTCACAAAAGGGCTCCTTCCCCTTACAGCACAGAGGCTTTTATTCTCCCCCAGTTCACCTCTCCAAAGTTTGCTTCTGCCATGTTCTCTCCCTCCAATGGTGCAGATTGTTTTCTTAAACCTCAGCTGATTTCCTAGGTGTTCAAAATGATTTGATGTTCATCTAGCTGTGCTCAAAGGACAAGGCAAGCCCAGGTCCCTCTACTTACTACTCCACAATCTTAACTGTCATATTCTTTTATGCTGATGTAGTACCTTGATTTTTAATAGTGTTCAATGAAATTTTCTTCTGTTGCATTTGAAGTAGTGAACACCTTTCTGATTTAAGTATTTTATGTACTTTGATTCTAACAATTCAACAAATTGGCAATTAGAAGCCTTTTTATTATTTTCCAGAAGGTGGTATCATAGCACAAGTTTTAGGTTTCTTTTACCAGAGCTAATTTACCACTGATGTTGGGAGCATGTTAATAAAAATGATAGCATTAAAAAGTAAAATGCTGTTGGCAGAGTGGAGGAAGCTATGTGCTTATCTCTTGAAGCTTTGTATGTGCCCATGTCCTGCTAAGGATGTCCTCAAACAGAGGAGGCACAGATGTCTGAGTTGGACAGCTTGCTGTAATCCAGGGGCAGACAGCTTAGTTCTCTCTCTTTAGTTCTCTCTCTCCTCTTTATTTCTTTACCTTTCCTTTCTCATTCACCAGTCACTGTGGTCTTTACTCCTTCCAGTTGCAACATGTGCTGCTTGTCACACCCCCACTGTCTTCCTTTACCCTCATCCTCCTCTTCTAGTAAGGTTGTCACTGTTCCGCTACTACCTCTGCAACTGTCTCCACTGACTCGCCTCTGGCTCCATAGCCTCCTATGAAGTCCCTTCTACCTGCTTTTGAACACAGATGGAAGGAACCTTTGGGTATCCTAACGTGCCATGCAGATGCACTTCTGCTCAGTTATTAATGTCTGAATAGTTTCAGATCTAAAGCAACAGAAAATAATGACTCACACTGCCATGATCTTGACATCACTGACCTCTTGTTTCTTAATATAGACATTTATTAATATAAAGTTTCCACTTAGAACTATTTTTGTTGCATATCATAAGTTTTGGTATGTGGCATTTCCATTTTCATTTGTCTCAATATATGTTGAGATTTATTTAACAGTGTCTTATTTGACCTATTGGTTATTCATGAACATATTGATTATTCTCCACATATTTGTGCATTTTCTAGTTTTCTTGTTACCTGTTTCTAATTTCATTCATACCATTACCATAAGAAAACAAATGCTTGAAATAATTTTAACTTTAAATTTATGAAGACTTGTTTTGTTGCCTAACATATTATCTACCCTGAAAAATGTTCCATGAGAACTTAAGAAGAATGCATATTCTGTTGCTTTAGAGTAGAATGTTCTATATATGTCTGTTAGGAGTGGCTTATTTATAATGTAATTCAACGTCTCTTTCCTTATAGAAGTGTCTACATGTCCCTTAAATTCATTCAATGTCTATCTTATATGGGGGTTCTGGTGTTTGGTATCAATATGACTATAATTGTTATATATTCTCTCTCATATATATATATCTCATATATATATTCTTTCTTTGTCTCTTGTAACATTTGTTATTTGAATACTATTTAATCTGGTATTTGCATAGGCACCTCAGCAATTTCATGCTTACTGTTTGGATGGAATATATTTTTACATCCTTTTCATTTCAACATATTTGTGTCTTTGGATCTGTGTGTATGTGGTAGTCTGGTTTATACAAGCACATCCTGAATGTCTTGGTAATCACTATTTTGAGAATGTAGAGATTTGAGAATGTAGATATTACATCCCCCCCCTTTATATTTCCATCAAGTAGAATGTGTAGAAGAATGTGTTGTTAGCATTCAAGGTTCGGGGCTCCAAGGGGGCCAACACAAAGTACATCCCTTGTGAAAAGGAATGTCCAGATGGTCTTAATCTTCTTGGAACATTGGTCATAAAAGAGGGGAGAGAATGTAGATACTTGCTAGGCTAGTTGTTACACTATAAAGCTTGCTGCATGTAGATCCCAGCAGATCCTTTATATGGTTGGCCATTACTGACACCCTGTAGGTAGGTTTCCCCAATAAACCTATGTCTTAATTGCTGTCTCTGGGTCACTTATTTTGGCCTCACCAGACCATCATCCTCTTTTGGATTAGAATCTATTAGGGTACAACTACATAAGGTCTAATGTGAGTTCCTTGTAGAGAGGACATAGTTGGATCATTTTAATTTAAATCGATTCTATCTCTTTTTAAAAAATTAGTGTGTTAATATATTACATTTGAAGTATTTACTACTAATGAAAAACTTATTTCAATCACTTTGATAAACTTTTAGTTCCTTATTTCCTCCATTACTGCTTCCATTCCATTTTCATTTAGTCCTCATTTTCTTATTTTTAAAGATTTTATTTATTTATTTATTTGAGAGAGAGAGAGAGAGAGCTGGGGGTGGGGAGAGAGCATGAGCAGGATGGAGGAGGTAGAGGGAGAGGGAGAAGCAGAATCCCCACTCAGCAGGGAGCCAAACACAGATCTAAATCCCAGGATCCTTAGATCATGACCTGAGCCAAAGGCTGATGCTTAACTGACTGAGACATCCAGGAATCCCTATGTCTCATTTTCCTTTGCTTATAATTGTCTGTTTTATGTATTTTCTTTGTGGTTACAATAGGGAATATATTTAATATCCTAAATTCATAACAATCTCGTTTGAAATGATACCACTTAATATCATACAAAAATTCTCCTCCAAGTAGCATTATCTTACTCACTTAAAAAAATTTGTTTTACTTAAATACAAGTTAGTTCACATATACCAAATTGTTAGTTTTGGGAATAGAATTTATTTTTTAAACATTTTATTTATTTATTCATGAGAGACACACGGAGAGAGGCAGAGACATAGGCAGAGAGAGAAGCAGGATCCTTGCAGGGAGTTTGATGGGGGACTGATCCCAGGACTCCAGTATCACAACCTGAGCCAAAGACAGATTTTTTTTTGGTACACTTTTTTTTATTGGAGTTTGATTTGCCAACATATAATAGAACACCTAGGGCTCATCCCATCAAGAGACCCCTCAGAGCCCATCACCCAGTCACCCAATTTCCCTGCCCACCTTCCCTTCAACTAACCTATTATTTCTTAGAGTTAGGAGTCTCTCATGTTTTGTCATCCTCGCTGATATTTCCCACTCATTTTCTCTACTTTCCCCTTTAATCCCTTTCACTATTTTTTATATTCCACTATTTTTATATAAACCATATAACGTTTGTCCTTCTCCAATTGACTTACTTCATTCAGCATAATACCCTCCAGTTCCATCTACGTTGAAGCAAATGGTGGGTAATCATTGTTTCTAATGGCTGAGTAATATTTCATTGTATATACATATACCACATCTTCTTTATCCATTCATCTTTCAATGGACACCGAGGCTTTTTCCAAAATTTGGCTATTGTGGACATTGCTGCTATAAACATTAGGGTGCAGGTGTCTCAGTCTTTCACTGCATCTGTATCTATGGGGAACGTACCCAGCAGTGCAATTGCTGCATTGTAGGATAGTTCTACTTGTAACTCTTTGAGGAACCTCCACACTGTCTTCCAGAGTGGCTGTACTACTTCAAATTCCACCAACAGTGCAAAAGGGTGCTCCTTTCTCCACATCCTCTCAAATATTTGTTGTTTCCTGCCTTGTTTTTTTTTTTAATTTATTTATGATAGTCACAGAGAGAGAGAGAGAGAGGCAGAGACACAGGCAGAGGGAGAAGCAAGCTCCATGCACCGGGAGCCCGACGTGGGATTCGATCCCGGGTCTCCAGGATCGCGCCCTGGGCCAAAGGCAGGCGCCAAACCGCTGCGCCACCCAGGGATCCCTGTTTCCCGCCTTGTTAATTTTCCCCATTCTCACTGATGTGAGGTGGTATCTCATTGTGGTTTTGATTTGTATTTCCCTGATGGCAAGTGATGCAGAGCATTTTCTCATGTGCTTGTTGGTCACGTGGATGTCTTCTTTGGTAACATTTCTGTTCTTGTCTTTTGCTCATTTCATGATTGGATCGTTTGTTTCTTTCCTGTTGAATTTAATAAGTTCCTTGTAGATCTTGGATACTAGCCCTTTATCTGATATGTCATTTGCAAATATCTCCTCCCATTCTGTAGATTGTCTTTTAGTTTTTTGACTGTTTCTTTTGCTGTGCAGAAGCTTCTTATCATGTTTCCCTTACCTTCATAGTTGTATCTTGCAAGAAGTTGCTGTGGCCAAGTTCAAAAAGGGTGTTGCCTGTGCTCTCCTCTAGGATTTTGATGGATTCTTGTCTCACATTTAGGTCTTTCATCTATTTTGAGTTTATCTTTGTGAAAGCAGTAAGCGAATGGTCTAGTTTTATTCTTCTCCATGTGGCTGTCGAATTTTCCTAGCACCATTTATTGAAGAGACCATCTTTTTTCCAGTGGATAGTCTTTCCTCCTTTGTCGAATATTAGTTGACCATAGAGTTGAGGGCCCATTTCTGGGTTCTCTATTCTGTTCCATTGATCTATGTGTCTGTTTTTGTGCCAGTACCACACTGTCTTGATGATCACAGCTTTGTACTACAACTTGAAATCCAGCATTGTGATGCTCCCGGCTCTGGTTTTCTTTTTCAATATTCCCTTTGTTTGGGAATATTGGGTCTTTTCTAATTCCACAAAAATCTTAAGATTATTTGTTCCAACTATCTGAATAAAGTCCATGGTATTTTGTTAGGGATTGTATTGAATGTGTAAATTGCCCTGGGTAGCATAGATTTTTTTCACATTAATTCTTCCAATCCCTGAGCATAGAATATTTTTCCATCTCTTTGTGTCTTCCTCAATTTCTTTCAGAAGTGTTCTGTAGCTTTTAGGGTATAGATCATTTACCTCTTTGGTTAGGTTTATTCCTAGGTATCTTATACTTTTGGGTACAGTTGTAAATGGGATTGACTCCTTAATTTCTCTTTCCTCAGTCTCATTGTTAGTGTATAGAAATTCCACTGATTTCTGGGCATTGATTTTGCATCCTGCCACATTGTTCAAGTGCTCTGTGAGTTCTAGCAATCTTGGGGTGGAGTCTTATGGGTTTTCTATGTATAGTATCATGTCATCTGCGAAGAGTGAGACTTTGACTTCTTCTTTGTCAATTTGAATACCTTTCATTTCTTTTCGTTGTCTGGTTGCTGAGGCTAGGACTTCAAGTACTATGTTGAATAGGAGTGGTGAGAGTAGACATCCCTGTCATGTTACTGATCGTAGGGGAAAGGCTCTCAAGGTTTCCCCATTGAGAACGATATTTGCTGTGGGCTTTTAGTAGATCGCTTTTAAGATTCTGATGAATGTTCCCTCTGTCCCTAAGCTCTGAAGAGTTTTGATCAGGAATGGATGCTGCATTTTGTCAAGTGCTTTCTCTCTATCTATTGCGAGGATCATATGGTTCTTGTTTTTTCTTTTTTAAATGGCTGTTTATTTTTTATTTATTTTTAAAGATTTTTATTTATTTCTGAGAGATAGAGAGAGGCAGAGACACAGGCAGAGGGAGAAGCAGGCTCTCTGCAGGGAGCCCGAAGCGGGACTCGATCCTGGGACTCCAAGATCACGCCCTGGGTCAAAGGCAGGCACCAAACCACTGAGCTACCCAGGGATCCCCAGTTTTTAATCTTTTTGATATAATCTATCAAGTTGATTTTTTTCCGAGTGTTGAGCCAACCTTGCATCTTGGGGATGAATCACACTTGAGAATGGTGATTAATCTTTTTAATGTACTGTTGGATCCTATTGGCTAGTATCTTGTTGAGAATTTCTGCATCGGTGTTTATTACCACAGACACTTGACTGAGTTTCAAAACTCCACATTTTATGGATGGACTTCTGCAACAGGGACCCATGCTGGTCCTCCCAGGGAGTGAGAGGGGCCTCCCCATGCTTCTGCCTTTTATTAGACCACTCCCAGGAAAATCATTGCACAGTGGTTCGCAGTTTATGGAAACAGAGGAGAAAGCCAGCACCTAGGATCTCTGCTTTCAGCTGGTGTTCATGCACCTAAGCCCAGGAACTCTGCTGCACTCAGGCACCACCCATTCTTCTTGAGACCCCAGGTATCCCAAGGCAATGCTGTCACACCTGGGATTCTGCCTGGCTTTACCACCTGAGCACCTGTAAGTCAGGGATATACCCCACTGTAGTAGACTTCTAAAAGTCCAGATTTTGTGCTCCACTGCTTGTAATACTTTGCAGTAGCCTCCATCAGCAGGTTCCATTCCCTTCACTGTATCCTCAGATATATCACGTTGGATTCAAGTCCCCATAAAACTTGACTTCCAAAAAAGTGGTCGCCTTTCTACTTGTAGAATTGCGGCAATCCTTTTCTCAGATAGATGATTAATTTCTCAGGTGTTTGAAAAGATTTGATAACTATCCAGCTGATTAATTTCTCAGGTGTTTGAAAAGATTTGATAACTATCCAGCTGAATTCGAGAGACCAGACATACTCACCCTCCATTTTAAAATCTTAACTCTTTTCCCACAAATTAGTCTTGTATAAAACAACATGAGGTGGACATGATTTATTAGTCACTCAGGAATTTTTTTTCATATTTTTGATCTAAATTATAGTTAACACACAGTGAAATTTTGGTTTCTGGAGTAGAATTCAGTGATTCATCACGTGCATACAACACGCAGTGCTTGCCTCATTACTACAGGTGTCCTCTTTAATAGCCATCACCAACTAGCCCAATCCCCACCCACCCCCCTCTATCAAACCTCAGTTTGTTCTCTAAGGTTAAGAGTCTCTTATGGTTTATTTATTTCACTCTCATCTTTTTCCCCCCTTTCCTGACCACCTGTTTTGTTTTTTAAATTCCACATGTGAGTGAGATCATATGGTATTTGTCTCTCTCTGACTGGCTTATTTCACTTAGCGTAGTACACCCTGGCTCCATCCATGTTGTTACAAATGGCAAGATTTTATTCATTTTGATGGGTAAGTAATATTCCATAGCATCCATATGGAATAAATTCCATATTATTTTCCATAATATTCCATACTGTATTTGTGTGTGTGTGTGCGCACTGGTGTGCATGTGTGTACACGTCTTCTTTATTCATTCATTCATTGTCCACTTGATGGACAATTGGGCACTCTACATAGTGTAGCTAATGCTGATAATGCTGCATTAAAAATCAGTGTTCATGCACCCCTTCAAATCTGTATTTTTTTTAGTTCTTTGTGTAAATACCTAGCAGTGCAATTCCTGGATCATAGCCTAGTTCTACTTTTAACATTTTGAGGAACCTCCAAACTGTTTTCCAGAGTGGCTGCACAAGTTTTCATTTCCACCAACAGTGTAAGAGGGTTCCTCACTCTCCCCACCCTTGACAACAACTGTTTTTTCTTGTGTTGTTAATTTTAGCCATTCTGACAGGTGTGAGGTGGTATCTCATCATGGTTTTGATTTGTTTTTCCCTGATGACAAGTGATGTGAAGCATCTTTTCATGTGTCTGTTACCATCTGTATGTCTTTGGAAAAGTACCTATTCATGTCTTCTACCCATTTCTTCATGGACTATTGGGTTTGGGGTGCTGAGTTTCATAAGTTCTCTACAGATTTTAAGTACTAACCTTTTATCAGATACGTCATCTGCAAATAATCTTCTCCCATTAGTTAGGCTGCCTGTTAGTGTTGTTGATTGTTTCCTTCACTGTGAAGAAGCTTTTTATCTTGACGTCCCAGGGTTCCTTTTGCTTTTGTGTCCTTTGCCTCTGGCGATGTGTCTAGAAAGTAGTTGCTCTGGCCAAGGTCCAAGTGAGGTTTCTGCCTGCATTCTCCTCTAGAATTTTAATGGTTTCCTTTCTCACATTTAGGTCTCTCATCCATTTTGAATTTATTTTTTTATGTATGGTGAAGAAAGTGGTCCAGTTTCATTCTTCTGCAATTTGTAGTCCAGTTTTCCTAACACCATTTGTTGAAGAGACTGTCTTTTTTCCACTGCTTTGTTGAAGATTAATTGACCATATAATTGTTGATCTACTTCTGGGGTTTCTATTGTGTTCCATCGATCTGTGTGTCTGTTTTTGTGCCAGTACCATACTCTCTTGATGACTACAGCTTTGTAATATAGCTTCCAATCTAGAATCACGAGGCCTTCAGTTTTCTTCTTTTTCAGGATTGCTTTGGCTATGTGGGGTCCTTTATTGTTCCATAAAAATTTTAAGAATGTTAGTTCCAGCTCTGTGAAAAATGCTAGTTGTATTTTGATAAGATTTCAAGTAATGTGTAGATTGTTTTGGGTAGTATAGACATTTTAACAATGTTTGTTTTTCCAATCCATGAGCGTGGAGTGCTTTTCCATTTCTTTGCAAACAGTGAATTATGATAATAATTATTCATAATAATGGATTAGTATGGTGAACAATCTTTAATTTCTTTTAAGTGTCCTATAGATTTTAGGGTACAGATCTTTTTCCTCTTTGATTAGGTTTATTCCTAGGGGTCTTACTGCTTTTAGTGCAGTTGCAAATGGGATCGATTCCTTCATTTCTTTTTCTACTGCTTCATTATGGGTGTACAGAAATACAACTAATTTCTGTACGTTGATTTTATATTCTGTGACTTTGCTGAATTCATGCATTAGTTCCAGCAATTAAATTGGGGTAGTCCTTCAGGCATTGTAATTAAAGTATCATGTTTTCCATAGAAGTCAAACCTGCAGAAGGCTTGACTTCTTCCTTGCCAATTGGGATTCCTTTTATTATTTTGTTGTACGACTGCTGAGGCTAGGACTTTCAGTATCCTCCTAAATAGTAGTGGTGAGAGTGGATATCCTTGTCTAGTTCCTGATCATAGGGGAAAGGCTCTCAGTGTTTCCCCACTGAGGATAATATTAGCTGTGGGTCTTTCATATATGGCCTCTTTGATCTTGAGGTATGTTCCATCTTTCCCTGCATTGTTGAGGTTTTTAATCAAGAAAGGATGCTGTATTTTGTCAAATGCTTTGTCTACATCTATTGACAAGATCATATGATTTCTTATCCTTTCTTTCATGAATGTGGTGTATCATGTTTGATTTGCAAATGTTACTTTCTTTCATTAATGTGGTGTATCATGTTTGATTTGCAAATGTTAAGCGAATCCTGCAGCCCTGGCATAAATCCCACTTGATTGTGGTGAATAATTATTTTAATGTACTGTTGAATTTGATATGCTTGCATTTTATTGATAATTTTTGCATCCCGTTCCTCAGGGATATTGGCCTGTAATTCTCCTTTTTGGTGGGGTCTTTGTCTGGTTTTGGAATCATGGTAATGCTGCCTTTGTAGAATGAGTTTGGAAGTTTTCCTTCCAGTTCTATATATATATTTTTGGAACAGCTTGAGAAGAGTAAGTGTTAATTCTTCTTTAATTGTCTGGTAGAATTTCCTTGGGAAGCCATCTGGACCTGGACTTCTATTTGTTGGAGATATTTGTTTATTGATTCAAGTTCTTTGCAGGTTTCGGGCCTTTTCAAATTTTTTATTTCTTCCTGTTTCACTTCTGGTAGTTTGTAACTTTTTAGGAATTCATCCATTTCATCCAGACTGCCCAGGTTGTTGGCATATAATTTTTCATATTTCCTTGTAATTGTTTGTATTTCTGAGGTGCTGGTTGTGATCTCCCATCTTTCATTAGTGATTTTACCTATGTGCCTCATTTCTCTTTTCGATAAATCTGGCCAGGGGCTTATCAATTTTGTTAATTCTTTTGAAGAAGCAGCTCTTACTTTCAATAATCCATTCTACCGGTTTTTTTTTTTTAATTGTATATCATTTATTTCGGCTCTAATCTTCATTACCTCTGTTCTTCTGCTGGTTTAGGCTTTATTTGTTGTTCCTTTTCCAGCTTCTTTAGGTGTAAGGTTAGGTTGTGTATTTGAAACTTTCCCTGCTTCTCAAGTTAGGCCTGTATTGTAATATGCTTCCCTCTTAGGACTGCCTTTGCTGTATCCCAAAGGTTTTGGACTGTCGTGTTTTCATTTGTTTCCATGTATTTTTTTTTTAAATTTCACTTTTTTTTTAAATTTTTTATTTATGATAGTCACACACAGAGAGAATGAGAGAGAGAGAGAGGCAGAGACACAGGCAGAGGGAGAAGCAGGCTCCATGCACCGGGAGCCCGACGTGGGATTCGATCCCGGGTCTCCAGGATCGCGCCCTGGGCCAAAGGCAGGCGCCAAACCGCTGCGCCACCCAGGGATCCCTGTTTCCATGTATGTTTTAATGTGTTTTTTAAATTTCCTGGTAGCCCATTGATTCCTTAGTGGGATGTTCGTTAACCTCCGTGTATTTGAAGTCTTTCAAAACTTTTCCTTGTTGTTGACTTCAAGTTTTATAGTTTTGTGATCTGAAAATATGCATGGCATGATCAATTTTCTTGTACTTTTGAGGCTGATGTGTGATCGAGTATGTGATGTATTCTAGAGAATGTTTCATGTACACTCAAAAAGACTGTATTCTGCAGCGTTAGAATGAAATGTTCTAAATATATCTGTTAAGTCCATCCGGTCCAGTGTGTCATTTAAAGGGGTTGTTTCCTTGTTGATGTTTTGCTTAGGTGATCTGTGCATTGCTGTAAAGGGGGGTTTTTAAGGACCCCTACTCTTATTGTATTATTATCAACGAGTTTCTATCCATTTGTTATTAATTGATTTAAATATTTGGGTGCTCCCAAATTGGGGGCATACATATTACAGTTGTTAGATCTTCCTGATAAATAGTCCACTTAGTTATGATATAATGCCCTTCTTCATCTCTTATTACAGTCTTTGGCTTAAAATCTAGTTTATCTGATATAAGTATGGCTACTCTGGCTTTCACTTGACATCCATCAGCATGATACATGGCTCACCATCACCTCACTTTCAATCTGCAGGTGTCTTTAGGTCTAAAATGAGTCCCTGGTAAGGCAGCATATAGGCGGATGATTTTTAAACATTCTGATCCCCTATGTCTTTTTTTTTCCCTATGTCTTTTGATTGGAGCATTCAGTCCATTTGCATTTAGAGTGGTTTTTGAAGGATATTAATTTAGTGCCATTGTGTTACCTGTAGAGTTCACGTTTCTGGTGATGTTCTCTGGTCCTTTCTAGTCTTTGTTGCTTTTGGTCTTTTTTTCTCTACTCAAAGAGTTCCCCCTTAAAATATATTTCAGGACTAGTTTGTTGGTCATGAACACCTTTAGTTTCTGTTAATCTGGGAAGCTCTTTCTTTCTCCGTATATTCTGAATGACAGCCTTGGCAGATAAAGAACTCTTGGCTGCGTATTTTTCCAGTTTAGCACGTTGAGGCTTTCCTGACATTCTTTCTTATCTGTCCTGTCAAGATTCTTTGGACAGGTCTGCTGCAAACCCAATCCATCTTCCTTTATAGGTTAAGGAATGTTTTGTTTTGTTTTGTTTTTCCCCTAGCTGTTTTTGGGATTCTTTTCTTGTCCATGCATTTTGTGAATTTGACTACTATATGCCTTGGCAATGGTAGGCCTTTGTTGAATTTGATGGGGGTTCTCTGTGATTCTTGGACTTTGATGTCTGTGTCCCTCTCTAGATTAGGGAAGTTTTCAGCTATGTTTTGTTTGAAGAAACCTTCTGCTCCCTTTTGTCTCTCTCTTCATCTTTTAGGACTCCTATGATATGAATGTTACTAAATTTTAATAAGTCACTGAGTTCCATAAGTCTGCTTTCATGATCCATTATCTTTCCTTCCTTCCTTCTTCTTTTCAGCTTCATTATTCTCCATAATTTTATCTTTCATAGCACTGATTCACTCCTGTGCTTCATCCATCCTCATTTTTGTGGTCCCTCCATTTGTGCTTGTATCTCATTATAGCATTTTTCATTTTGGCCTGACTAGATTGTAGTTCTTTTATCTCTACTGTAAAGGATTCTCTAGTGTCATCTATGCTTTTTTCAAGCCCGGGCAGCATCCTTATAATCATTGTTTAAAATTCTAGTTCAGACATCTTACTTATGTCTGTATTGATTAAATCCCTGGCCTTGAGTTCTACTTCTGGTTCTTTCTTTTGGAGTGAATTTCTCCATCTCGTGACTTTGTCCAGAAAAGGACAGAATAAAGAACAAGCAAACAAAAACAAAACATAAAATAAAGAAAAAAGAGAAAAATTAGATTCTGGGTGTGTTTTGGTCTACTTGTTAAATGAATCCCGATCCCAAACTAAAACTAAAACTAAAACTAATAATAATAATAATAATAATAATAATAATAATTTTTAAAGGAAAATAGAAAATAAAATTACATATATGTGAAATATACGTAAAAATAAATATCTAAAGGGATCCCTGGGTGGCTCAGCGGTTTGGCAACTGCCTTTGGCCCAGGGCGGGATCCTGGAGTCCCGGGATTGAGTCCCACATCCGGCTCCCAGCATGGAGCCTGCTTCTCTCTCTGCCTCTCTCTCTCTCTCTCTGTCTATCATAAATAAATAAATAAATCTTTAAAAAAATATCTAAAACATTTAATAATAAGAAATAAAACAAGGAATTGAAAAAAGTAAGAAAATAAATGAAAAAAATAATATAAAAAGGTAAAGAATACAAGTAAAAAAAGGTAGCTAGGTCATGTTTTCCCTAGAGTTGGAGTTTTGCAGCACTCTATAATCAGTAGACTTTGTGTGCACTAGTTTGTGCTGATCTTCTAGGGGAGGAATCTGCTGTGCTGATTGCTTCTCTGGGTGACTTGTTTCAATGGAAATGACCCTCCAGGGCAAGGAGAGGTGGGGCTTGATGTAAGTGGCTCTAGTCTCCGCTAGATGGTGCTGTTTTGCTCCCTGAAGTCTTTCAGCTTTGATGGGGGGGGGGTGAATATGGCAGTGCCCTGCTCTGTAGACCTGGAGCTGAAAAGTCCACACCCCCCACGCTTCAATAAGGTCTCACGGAAGAGCAATCAGTCACTCTTCTTGTGTCCTGGGTTTCCATCTGAACCCTGAGTTCACCCTGCCCGTGTCCAAGCTTTCTTATCTCAGGTGTATGACTGAGTTTCAAAACTCCAAAATTTAGGGACCCCAGAAGTGCGGACCTGTGCTCTTCCTCTGGGGGAGTTCTCACCCTGCTTTTGCCACTTGCAGCCGGTCCCAGGAAAGAGGCTGCATGACCTCGCAGCAGTTTGCAGTTTATGGCAAAACAGAGGAGAAAGCCAGCATCAAGTCTTGCTGTTTTCAGCAGGCTTCCCCACTCCTATGCCTGAGAACAATGCAGCATGTTGGCATCACCTATTCTTCTGGCAAAACAGGGGATCCTCAGACCACCCTGTCACTCTTGGGATTCCTCCCTGCTTTGCTACCTGAGCACCTTTAAATCAGGAACATCCCCCCCCCCCTCCAGGGTAGGAGACTTCTAAAAGTTCAGATTTTGTGCTCCACTGCTTCTAATACCTCTGTAAGCAAGCTCCCTCCCTGCCGCCTTACCCACAGCTATTTCTCCCCCAGGAAAACTCTCTGTACCTTTTACCTTCCAAAAGTTGGTCACTTTTCTACTTGTAGACTTGCAGTTTTTGTTCTCTCAGACCTAAGATTGATTTCTTGGGTGTTCGGAATGATTTGATAACTATCTAGCTGTGTTCCAGAGACAAGAGAGGCTTAGGGTCCCCCTACTCCTCCATCATCTTCTAATCACTCAGGAATTTTAGATGATCAGTCATTGTTATCCATCTTTGGAACAAAGCTGTTCATAAGAATGATATAAAGACAACTATTTGTACTTGGTAAATTTTTTAAAAAGATTTTATTTATTTACTCATGAGAGACACAGAGAGAGAGAGAGGCAGAGAGAGAAGCAGACTCCATGCAGGGAGCCTGATGTGGGACTTGATCCCAGGTCCCCAGGATCATGCCCCAGGCTGAAGGCAGGCGTTAACCGCTGAGCCACCTGGGCTGCCCTACTTGATGAATTTTGACTAAATTATACCCAGGAGAATTTTGCAATCTTTTAAATCAGTATCTTCTGAGCATGTTTGTGTAGAGAGTTATCCAAATTAATTGTGTACATTTGCTTGTAATCTGTATAAGTCATAGTACCGGTTAATTAGCTAATACAACAATACCCCAAATAAAATGTAATAGTCTAAGTCATCCAAGGTCTGTGTGGTGACTCCATAGTAACAGGGACCCAGGTTCTTTCTCTCTTGCTCTGATGTTGAAATACTTAACTTTGAAGATGCAGTGTGAAAGCAACTGTAGACAATATGTAAATAAATTATTGTGGCTGTGTTCCAATAAAACTTTAATTTTGGATGCTGCAATTTTAATTTCATATAATTTTGACATTATTATTCTTTTAATCTTTTCAATCATTTAAAATGTAAAAATCATTCTTAGCTTTCTGGCCATACACTGATTGCACACCGGATTTGGCCATCGACATCTGCTTAGTAGCTCACGTTAGCATTTCCCAATCTTAGTCAAGTTGGATTTCAATTTTTGTTGTGAGCTTCCTCACTCCAGATCTCTAAGGCATCTGTCATTGTTTTCTAACATTACATTTCTAACATAACAATCATTGTTAGCTTCACAATACAATAATTGCACAAGATTTCCCTACTTTAAATGCCTTGATGAGATCTCTGGTGGTGTTCATGAATTTTATTTACTTTAGGCTGGGGATGTAGCTATGTGTTGGTTTACCTTTTAATTTTCCCAATCTTAAATGAACAAGGGGTAGGGGAAGGGGAGGTGGGTGGGGGGATGGGGTGACTGGGTGATGGGCACTGAGGGGGGCACTTGACAGGATGAGCACTGAGTGTTATATGTTGGCAAATCGAACTCCAATGAAAAATATACAAAAAATAACAATTTTCCCAATCTTTTCTGCCTCTTATTTTTAATTTTAATCCATATTTATATAGTACTTATGGGCCAGGCATTATTATAAACATATTACATATATTAATTTGTCACAAAAAAACTTATAGAATAGGTACAATAATTATTTCTATTTTACATATGGGGAATTTGAACCCCAGGAAGGTTAAGTAACTTGGACTAATAGCGTAGCAGAGCTGGGATCCACATCTAGGCAGCTTGGATCCAGAGTCTTCTCTGCCTTTTGACACTTGGTATGTTTTTTCACACCAAAAATAATGTAGAAAGCCTCCTTTCCAAATCCTGAGATCCTTATGCCAGCTACACAGGACACTTCCTTCTTGTGCAGCTAAATTAGCATGGCCAGTATTTTTGGAGGCTTAGGATTGTTTATTAAAGTACCCCTATGCCACGTCAGCAAGGCTCTTGAGGGACCTGGTTAAGTTTCATTCTCAGAAGATTAAATCTATCGTTCTAAATTTTCTTAATCTGAACTACATGCTCCAGATTTGTCTGGCTCCACTTGCTGCGCTTTTTCTTCTTAAATGGTGCTCAGTGGAACAAAAACCAGACCAAACCAAACCAAACCAAACCTAACCAAACCAAACCAAACCAAACAAACAAAAAGGAATGTTCTGATTTTCCAGTTTTTATTTAAATAAATGAATGAGGAAGAACATTTCAGAAAGAAGCTATGTTATAAAGAAAATAGAACAGAGCGAATGATAAGGGAATGTGGCAGAAAGTAACTATAGTGATTGTATAGGGTTAGAAGATTAGGGAGAAGCCCTCACTAGGTGACATTTGAATCAAGACACAAATGTCAAAATGGAGTCAACTTTTCAAAGATCTAGAGACAGATGTTTTGGGCAGAGAGGATAATAAGAGGAAAAGCCCTAAAGCAGGAAGGAGTTTGTTTGCATGGTTGAGAAAGGTTTTTTTCACCTTTGTCCATAAAAAAGTGTAAATATGTAAAGTGTTTTATATAAAAATATATATATATCATAGACAATATAATACATACTACATAAACATACAAAATGAATATGTTATATGTATATATAATATATACAATATGCATTCCTGTATTTTATATTTTTACATTTTAAAACATACACAAATATACATTAAAAGTGATAAGATGAAAACTAAGCAAAAATAAATTTTAAAAGCGCATATGATGTAGTTTTGGAATACAGGTGAGGTTCGGAGCCTACAACCAAAAAAGAATTCTTGAGATGTCTTTGGTGCAAAAAGGTGGTTTTATTAAAAGCAGGGGGACAGGACCCCTGGGCAGAAAGAACTGCTGCACTGGGGTTGTGAGGGGTGACTGACTATATATTTGGGAGTTGGGGGAGGTAAGGAAAAGAGAGGTTTTAAAAGGATTTTCACATGTTAAAAAAGACTCACAGGATACTGGAGGCCTTGCCATTGTCAAGTTAAGGTTGTTTTTCCTTCTAGCAAGGCATTAACATCAAGATAGTGGAGGGAGCATTGCACTCTGCCTGCTTCAAGTATCTGTCAATGGGCTGCAGGCTATAAGGACATTTAATTGTATCTACATTTCCTTCTGGAAACTAGGCTATTGATAAAAATGCTTTGTTCTTGTAAAGTACTAAGACACTTGTAATCTGAGGGAGACTCCTGTTTTGCAGGACTGTAATCTCTATAAATTAACTATCTGTTTTTTTCTTTCCTTAGCTTTAGGGCAGCCAGGAGTGCCCTGAGGAATGTCACACATGTCCCACCTAAGGGGGTGTCAGCTTCTGCTTTGTCCTCAGCTTGCCTTCTGTTCCCTCATCACATATGCAAGTGTATCTTCTGGCATATGCACTCCCTACTTTTGTAATTGTAAATCTGATCTACAGTATCAGGACGCCTGGGGGGCTCAGTGTTGAGGGACGCCTGGGGGGTCAGGGGTTGAACATCTGCCTTTGGCTCAGGGCAAGATCCCAGAGCCCTGGGATTGAGTCCCACATCGTGCTCCCTGCATGGAGCCTGCTTCTCCCTCTGCCTGTTTCTGCCTCTCTCTCTCTCTCTCTCTCTCTCTCTCTCTCTCTCTCTGTGTGTGTGTGTCTCTCATGAAAAAATAAATAAAATCTTTAAAGTAAAAAAGTAAATTTGATCTATAGTATCAATAGTTAAATATAATTTAGGTCCTAGAGCCATGCTGTCCAACAAAAATATGTGAGCCACATTTGCAATTTTAGATTTTCTAGTGGCCATGTTTTAAAAAGTTCAAAGACATAGGTAAAATTAATTTTAATAATATATTTTGTTTAATCTACTATATCTCATGTATTATCACTTCAACCCATAATCAATGTTAAAAAAGGAATTTATGAATGAAATATTTTACATCTGTTTCTGTACTTAGCCTAAGAGATCTGGTATGCATTTTATACTTACAGGGCATCTCAATTTGGACTAGCCACATTTCAAGTGCTCAATAGCCACCTCTGGTTTGTCATCACTATATTGCATGCTGTCAACCTCAAGGGCTAATTTTTGCATGAAAATGATGAAGTTTTGAAATATAGGTGAAGTCCGGAGCCGATGACCAAGAAGGAATTATTGAGACATCTTTGGTGCAAAATGGTGGTCTTATTAAAGCACGGGGACAGGACCCGTGGGCAGGAAGAGCTGCTGCCCCGGGCCTGTGAGGGGTGGCTGATTATATACCTGGGCGTTGGGAGGGGTTTGAGGATAGTGTACTCTCTAAGGAATTTTGGGAGCAAGGTTTCCAGGACCTGGAGAGGGCTAGCTATTGTTGGGAAAAGGTAATTTATTACTGTCTAATAAAACCTGAGTCATGAGACCCTTCAGATGTGTATTGGTGGGCCATGTGCTTGGAGGATGATTGCCAACACGTATCTTGGGGGTTTAGAGATAAAGGGAAATTTCTAAAGGAATTTTTATATGTTAAAATAGACTTACAGGCTCCTGGGGGTTGGGCTAAGATTACCTTTTGCCCTTGGCAAAGTATTAACCTGGAGGCAGCTGAGTCTGTAGAGGAATGTCACTGTCCCTGTTTCAGGGACTTGTCAATGTGTTTTGTCCTCAGCTAGTCCTCTGTCCCCCCACCAAAAGTCCCTAAGAAATTCCCATCTCTCTTTCTAATCATCTAACACACTTACACCCTACTTCTGTTGAGCCCATGACTAGAGCCTCTTTATCTTAGGAGAGCAATTTGTCTTTAACTGTCCTAAGCTACCTTACCTAAAATGATTGTCCCTGTGCCCCAAAGAGAAGTGAGTAGAACGTTGGAGACAGAGGTGCTGTGTTTGAAAAAGTTAAGACCATTGTGCCCTATATGAAGGGATGCCCAGGGTACATGTATCACTTGTTTAAAGAGCACCATAAGTTTCTGACAAGGGGAATATGGGCTATATCAGCATCCCTAAAACTGTTCTAAAGATCTGAATTTTTAGATTATTTGTGATAGTACTATGTGTCATATGTGCTATATTTGCATCACATGTAAGGGTCTTCTTGTATTGCCTGCCAACTTAGGAATGATAGATGGCTGGACATTTTGTATTTGCTTAAGGCTTTAACAGAGAAAGATAGGAATGGACCGCATAAGAACATAGTTATATAAGTGGGGGCTGCTTACTTGATCTTACCCACTCTCAGTACCAAACATTGATTTTGATACCCAGGTGGGACCCATCTGGTGCTGGTGGAATTGGCCAACTCTGGACTTTATGCAAATGACAAAAGGCTGTGTCCAAGCCATAGCAACAAACCCAATAAACGGCTTACTCATGTGGTTCTTATTACTAAGTGTGGTTCACAGTTCTCTTCTGATACATTTTGGCTCTCTGTGTCCCACATCTTACTTAGTTAACAAACATAGGACTTCCTTCCCACTTGCCAGACATTGTTTTAAGTGCCTTACAAACACTAATTTGCTAATTTAACCCTCACGACAAACAATGAACAAATGAAGAAACCGAGACCCAGAGAGGTTAGCTAACTTGCCGGAGATCACATAACCTAGCAAAGAGCAGAGCCGGATTCTAACCAAGGGAATGAGTTAGGGACAGATGGGGCTAGGCAGGGAAAGATAAGGGAAAGGCCCAGAGTCAGGCTCCTATAAATCCCAAGGAAACAGAGATAAGGCAACAAAAACAAAGACAAGGAAGTAAATCTGGCCCCCTGGCTCCAAAATACTAGGGAATATCTTTCTTTGAGGGCTATCAAGTACTCACCAGAGACTCAAAACAGTCATATGTCGTTCACTCAATAAATCTCAAGGCCATCAACTCCCTAGTCAGGTTTTTCTATAAAAGGCCAGCCAGAAAAGCCCTCAGGGGCAACCACCTCGGGACTTCTCTCACTTCTGAGAGCTTTCTCTGTATCTTTGCTTAATAAGCTTCTATGGCTTTACTCACCCTCCTTTGTCCGCGAAATTCATTCTTTGACTCCATGGGACAAGAACCAAGCTCTCCCGCTTCAGTAGCATGGTTTCAGAGTCTCTGAGCTCAATATTTCTGCATGGTCTAAGTCTCCCAATTTCTAATATGCTTGGTTTTCTCCTCTCTTTCTTCTCCCAGGGGGCCATTTTGTGACTGTGATTTTGTGACTGGTCACAAAGGTTCTCTGGCAGGATCTCTGTCTTTCTGACAGAAGTGCTCAGAGTATCAGGTCCTTCTAGGCCCCCTGACGATAAATAGAGGGCTTTTTAAAATCTCTCATCTGAAGATTAACTCTACTTGAAGTCTGAACTGACGTTTGCACACTGTCATGACCCTTTTGTAAAACATTACATATTTCTAAAGCTACATAAGTTGCTGTAAGCATAGGATTTTTTCTGTATACATAATAAACTTTTTATTTATTCATCATTCTTTTCCCTTAGTTGATTTAATTAGAAAAATAGCACATGCTCATTCTAAGAATCCTAACAATACAGAGCTATGCATTGGTAAAAGTCTCCAATTCCTTCCATTCTTTTATTTGTATTTCCCAGCTAATTTCCATAGAAATAGACGAAACTTTCAGCAGGCCAGTCTATATTTCACTGGTTATAGCTGAGCTTTAGCACTCTTTCAGTTTCTTGGCGGCTACCTCCAGGAGGAAGGAACCGTTGCCAGGGAAACGACGTCACGTGGGAACCCCTGGACCCAGACTAGGTGTAGGGAACCTGATCTGAGCTGGGGTCTGTGCTTCCGGTGGGTGCTGTGGGGGTCAGAGTGCTGGAGACAGGGCAGGGGACGACCCTGGTGAAGGCCTAAAGGCGCTGGACGGGCCACCTGTGCGGGCTGGAAGGCTTGGATCCTGGGGCCGAGGGCGGAGACCTCAGTGAAATGGAGACTGGCAGGCAGCCGAATGGAGGCAACTACTGCGCGGTAAGCTGGATTTGAACACCTGGTGGGATGTAGGAAGGGAAGATGAATTTAGGCTCAGATCTTTATGACTTGCTTTTTTCCGGAGTGACGTTGACTTGACTAGGGAGCCGCTACGGGTGGGGGTGCAGGAGGCGGAATGAAAATTGGTGCCAGAACAGGGCCAGTGGGTGAGGGGACCCAGAGATGATCTGGTTCTATTTTGTTGTTCCTCTCTCACTCCCTTTTCTGTTGCTGCAGAAATCCAATTCAAATGTAAGTAGTTTGGCTCCTGAGCCAGTTCTCTGTTAACCTTCCCTTCAGGTACAAAGAGGTATTAAAATATGGAAAAATGGGCAAGGAATTAGAAGAAGCTATCCACACATGGCCAGTAGACATTTGAAGAGTCACTTAATTAATAAGCACACATGAAAAAAAAAAAAACAAAAGATGGCAAAAAACAAGATGGCATATTAAGAATGACAAGGGCGGAAAAAGATTGTTTATGTCTAACGTTGTGCAGGGTTTGGGAAAACTAGCACTCAATTACGGTATTGATAAGAGTGTAAATTAGCAAAACAATTTATTGTTAGGCAGTTTGGCTTATGTTACAAACTTGGAAAGTTGTTACTCTTTGGCCTAGAAATTCTATCTTGTAGGAATTTATCCAAAACCGTTACTAATAAAAATGAAAACATACTCATACGTACACATATAATGCATTCATTGCAGCATTATTTGTGATAGCAATTGGGCATATCTGAACACTGAATATTTGATGATATTAAGAAATTATTGTTAATTTTTTATGTGATAAAGATGTGGGAAACAAAGGCAAAAGAAAAATTAAATTTCCTTACTACCTGTAAGGACAAGTCCTTACCTACCCACTGACAAGTCCTTGAAGCAGGCAGAGTGACATTCCTCTAGAAACTCAGCTGCCTGGATGTTAATACTTTGCTAAGGGCAAAAGGCAATCTAAGCCGGACCCCCTAGGATCCTGTAAGTCTACTTTAACATATAAGAATTCATTTGGAAACTTCCTTTATCTCTATCCACCACCACAACCACCCTCTGCTCAAGATACCTGTTAGCAATCATCTCCCAAGCATATAGCCCACTGATATACATCTGAAGAGTCTCATGACTGAGTTTTTACTAAGTGGTAATAAATGACCTTTTCCTAACAATATCTAGCCCCCTTGGGATCCTGGAAACCTTGTTTCTGAAATGCCTGGGAGGCTTACGCTATTCCTAATTCATATTATATGAAACCATATAATCAGTCACTCCTCACAACCCCAGTACAGCTCTTTCTTCCCATGGTTCCTGTCCTTGTGCTTTAATAAAACAACCTTTTTTGCACCAAGATGTCTCAAGAATTCTTTCTGGGCCATTGGCCTCAAACCTTTAACATCTTTCCTACATCAATAATAGGATCATGGTTATGCTTTAAAATAATCTTTGTCTTAGAGATTAATTCAGATATAGAGAATAATTTGGTATCTGTGATTTGCCTGAAAATAATTGGTGTTGGCTAATGGATTAAGAAAAAAAAAAAGATAACCATTGAAGCTGGGTGATGGGAACATGGAAGGTCCATTCTGTCTTCTTTGTATGAGTTCAGAATTTCTCATGGTAAGAGAAACTAGTTCAAGGTAGAAAATTGGAAAATTATAGAAAAGTGTAAGTCAATAATAATAATTTTGAAATCCACTGTCAGTTTTCCTGGGTAAGAATCCCATCTCTGTCATTTATTAGCTGTCTAATGTTGGACAGGGTACTTATGTTCCCTAGTCTCAGTGTTTCCATTTATGCAATGAGAATGATACTGTACTGTATATTGCCAAATCCAGTCAATAGTAAGATGCACTATTATTATTTATTTGGTCTACCATGGGAAAAAAAAAAACCCTTCCAAGTATACTGATGCACATCTTGAATTCAGAGTTGATAGAATATGACAATATATGAATCTTAGATTTAAGGAAATATAGTGGCGACTACCTCATAGGTTTTTTTTGACAAGTAAATAATTTTAATAACCATCAAATGTGTGATACCTGGGTACTCATTAAATATGAGTTATCATTATCCTCATTGCCATCATCATGAGTGCCATCTAGGAGTGCTTATGTAGTCAGCTTCATGCATGTTTCTCCCACTTAAACAAGAAGGGCAAATTATCTGGATCTTGTTTGGGGTTTAATAGCCATAATACTGGGTGGTGGATTCTCTTGGAAAATTCTAAATTGATAACGTATGAAAATATCATTGCATTATGGTTGATGAAGGGGAAATATTTGTAATAGTCTAAATGCCCAGCACAGGAAATGTCCCAAAGACATTATGGAGATTACTCTCTAAGATATTTAGACTATGCAATATGGGGAAAGAATGAGGGAGGAGCTAGATGTACTGACATGGCAAGATATCTCTGTCATAATGATTAGTAAAGAAAGCAAATCATTAAATAAAATGTATAGTTGAAGTAGGAAATAGCTTATCTTCTTTATACATGTGTGTATGTGTGTGTGTGCATGATGATAGGTAGGCTCCAAAACTCTTAAAATGCTTGCCTCTGAAGGATGAGATTTGGATCAGAGGGAGCTGAAATGACACTTTTATTTTTCCCCCTATGTAATTAGTATTGTTTGATATTTTATACTGTGTATTACTTTTGTAATTAAAACATAATTTGGGGGACGTCTGGGTGGCTCAGCGGTTTGGAGCCTGCCTTCGGCCCAGGGCGTGATCCTGGAGTCCTGGGATTGAGTCCCACATCGGACTCCCTGCATGGAGCCTGCTTCTCCTTCTGCCTGTGTCTCTGCCTCTCTCTCTCTCTCTCTCTTCCCCTCTCTCCTTATCTCTCTCCCTCTCTCTGCCTCTCATGAGTAAAAAAATAAATAATCTTTTAAAAAAGCATAATTTTGAAAGAGTCAAGCATGAAATTTTTTTTGAGAGTATACGAATCTACTCAGTAAGTTTTTCTACTAAAATATGTCCCTTTAACAGCTTGTCATAAGCTTGTACCATGAAACTTTTAAGAATAAAATGAGTAAAGCTTAACACACTCTATATTTTTGCCAAACCCACCTTCTACAAACTGCGACGTTCTCACAGCCAGGACATTGTGGCAAGTCCTCAAGTGTTAAGCCCGTTAATAATGGACCGTGTATGTTATTAATATAGAACACATGACTATTACCATAGCCTAAAACTATTAATTACATTTGTCCCCAAACAAGATTTGATAAGAGATATCATAGACATTAACTTTAGGGTTCCTCACACTAAAATTGGAATACAGAGAAATTTTATTCCATCTATAGGGAAACCACAAAGTATTTTTCAAAAGTCTTCACAACGAGTTCATGTGAAATTTGAGCTGCCTATAGTCTGATTTTTTTAGGTTGATTATTCCAGTATACCTCACAGGAATATATACCTTAAGGGTTTGGGTTGGTGGGAGATCCTTTCTTAGTGACCTAAAGCTTCAATACGGCTCTAAGCTCCCTCTCTCTGCCCTCTCATATTAAGCATAGATTTTTTTTTGTTTATTTTCACTTTTATTTTAGATTTTACTTATTTATTCATGAGAGACACAGAGAGAGGCAGAGACATAGGCAGAGGGAGAAGTGGGCTCCTCACTAGGAGCCCGATGCGGGACTCGATCCCCGGACAGGGAGTACGCCCTGAGCCAAAGGCAGATGCTCAACCACTGAGCCACTCAGGTGTCCCAAGCACAGATTTTTTATAAGATATATTCTAAAATAGGAGTTACCATGATCGCTTAATTTTTTGCTAGTCAAGCCTTGAGAATGAACAAATAGCCCTGAGAACTCACTAACTTACAACAACAAAGATTTGTTTCTTGTTCACATTACTCGTTAGCTGTGGGGATGTTCTATGTATCATTTTATTTTAGAATCCAGGTTGGATGACTAGCCCTTATCTGAGACAAGCTATTCTTGTGATACAATGAAAAGAGGAATGATAGAGCCATGTGATGTCTCTTAAAGCTTAGACATGGAACACATCAACCTTCAACTTGACATCAGTAGGTCAGGAAAATATAATCCTCCTACGGAAGAAGTAGCAGATAGTGTGCAACACTAAGGCAATATACTGCACACGGTATTTGACACGTTGTAATAATTTTGCAACATGATATGCATCAATTTATATGGATACACATTAATAATTACAATCAAAAGGGAGGCCGATGTGGGACTCGATCAGGACCCGGGGATCATGACTTGAGCCAAAGGCAGACCCTCAACCACTGAGCCACCAGGCATCCCAGGATGTGATCTTTAATCTCATTTTTCAAAATAACTCAGAGCTCTACCGTCAGTCCATACTCCTTGCAGGAGAAAGAAAAGAAAAATGGTGCAACTTGTTGGTCGTAGGCAGAAGTTGCATACCAGCTATCTTTTAATGAGGTTTTTAGGAATCTGTCACATAGTCTTTCTACTTAAAACCCATTGACCAGGGGGCAAGATGGTGGAAGAGTAGGGTCCCCAAGTCCCCACCAAATTACCTAGATAACCTTCAAATCATCCTGAAAATCTATGAATTCGGCCTGAGATTTAAAGAGAGAACACCTGGAATGCTACAGTGAGAAGAGTTCATGCTTCTATCAAGGTAGGAAGACAGGGAAAAAAGAAATAAAGAAACAAAAGGCATCCAAGGGGGAGGGGCCCGCGAGAAGGCGGGCTAAGGCCGAGGCCAGTGTCCCCAGGACAGGAAAGCCCCGCCTGGAGAAGCAGGAGTTTCACTAATCTTCCTGGAGGGAAAGGCGCTCCCAGGGAGTTAGAGCAGGATCCCAGGAGGGGCGGGGATGCCCTCAGGCTCCCTGGGACACTAACAGAGCACCTGCGCCCCAGGAAGAGCGCGCCACACCCCGCGGCCAAGCTCCCTAAAGGGCTGCAGCGCGCGCAGGGCGCCGCCAGGGAGCAGCTCAGAAGCGGCTCTGGCAGAGGCTCCGCGCCGAGGGGGCAGCGCGGCCAGGAGCACGAATCCAACAGCACAGGCCCAGGACCACAGGGCGCCGGGGACACAGCCCAAGATCCGGCACTCCCCCCGGGACAGGCAGAAGCCAGGAGAGCACAGGACAACAAAGACACTCCTACCCCAGGCTGAACAGATCAGCGGCCCCGCCCCCGGAGCATCCAGGCCCCTGCAGACTGAGAGCTCCATAGTTACTGCTGGAGCTAAATCCAGGGCTGGAGACGTGGCCCTCCGCTGTCACTGTTGTTCCTCCTGGGGCCTCACAGGATAAACAACCCCCACTGAGCCTCACAGTGGCCTCACGGGATAAACAGGATAAACATCTTTGCCTGAGCCCTGCACCAGGCAGGGGGCTGAGCAGCTCCCCCAAGTGCTAACACCTGAAAATCAGCACGGCAGGCCCCTCCCCCAGAAGACCAGCTAGACAGACAGGGGAAAAACAAATTAATGACCAAGCAGCACTGGAAAGTTCCAGGGGAAGTTGAGGGACTTACAGTATACAGAATCAGAGGATACTCCCCCTTGTTTTTATTTTGTTTTTTGATTTCCGTTTGCTACCCCCCTTTTTTCTTTTGTTTTTCTTTTTTTTTCTTTTTTCTTCCTTTTTTCTTTTTTCTTTTTCTTTCCTTCTTTCTCTTCTCTCCGTTTCTCCTTTTCCCAATACAACTTGTTTTTGGCCACTCTGCACTGAGCAAAATGACTAGAAGGAAAACCTCACCTCAAAAGAAAGAATCAGAAACAGTCCTCTCTCCCACAGAGTTACAAAATCTGGATTACAATTCAATGTCAGAAAGCCAATTCAGAAGCACTATTATACACCTACTGGTGGCTCTACAAAAAAGCAGAAAGGACTCAAGAGACTTCATGACTGCAGAATTTAGATCTACTCAGGCAGAAATTGAAAATAAATTGAATGAGATGCAATCCAAACTAGAGGTCCAAGCGACGAGGGTTAATGAGGTGGAAGAACAAGTGAGTGACATAGAAGACAAGTAGATGGCAAAGAGGGAAACTGAGGAAAAAAGAGGAAAACAATTAAAAGATCATGAAAATAGATTAAGGGAAATAAACGACAGCCTGAGGAAGAAAAACGTACGTTTAATTGGGGTTCCCGAGGGCGCTGAAAGGGACAGAGGTCCAGAATATGTATTCGAAGAAATCCTAGCTGAAAACTTTCCTAATCTGGGAAGGGAAACAGGCATTCAGATTCAGGAAATAGAGAGATCCCCCCCTAAAAGCAATAAAAATCGTTCAACACCTCGACATTTAATAGTGAAGCTTGCAAATTCCAAAGATAAAGAGAAGATCCTTAAAGCAGCAAGACACAAGAAATCCCTAACTTCTATGGGGAGAAGTATTAGGTTAACAGCAGACCTCTCCACAGAGACCTGGCAGGCCAGAAAGGGCTGGCAGGATATATTCAGGGTCCTAAATGAGAAGAACATGCAACCAAGAACACTTTATCCAGCAAGGCTCTCATTCAGAATAGAAGGAGAGATAAAGAGCTTCCAAGACAGACAGGAACTGAAAGAACATGTGACCTCCAAACCAGCTCTGCAAGAAATTTTAAGGGGGACTCTTAAAATTCCCCTTTAAGAAGAATTTCAGTGGAACAATCCACAAAAACAGGAACTGAATAGGTATCATGATGACAGTAATCTCATATCTTTCAATAATAACTCTGAATGTGAATGGGCTTAATGACCCCATCAAAAGGCACAGGGTGTCAGACTGGAAAAAAAAGCAGGACCCATCTATTTGCTGTCTGCAAGAGACTCATTTTAGACAGAAGGACACCTACAGCCTGAAAATAAAAGGTTGGAGAACCATTTACCATTCAAATGGTCCTAAAAAGGAAGGCGGGGTAGCCATCCTTATATCAGATAAACTAAAATTTACCCCGAAGACTGTAGTGAGAGATGAACAGGGATACTATATCCTACTTAAAGGATCCAGCCAACAAGAGGACTTAACAATCATCAATATGTATGCCCCGAATGTGGGAGCTGCCAAGTATATCAATCAATTAATAAGCAAAGTTAAGACAAACTTAGATAATAATACACTTACACTTGGTGACTTCAATCTAGCGCTTCTACACTTGATAGGTCTTCTGGCACAAGATCTCCAAAGAAACAAAGGCTTTAAATGATACACTGGACCAGATGGATTTCACAGATATCTACAGAACTTTACGTCCAAACGCAACTGAGTACGTATTTTTCTTAAGTGCACACGGAACTTTCTCCAGAATAGACCACATACTGGGTCACAAATCAGGACTGAACCAATACCAAAAGATTGGGATTGTCCCATGTGTATTCTCAGAAAATAATGCCTTGAATTTAGAGCTAAATCACAACAAGAATTTTGGAAGGACTTCAAACACATGGAGGTTAAGGACCATCCTGCTAAAAGATGAAAGGGTCAACCAGGAAATTAAGGAAGAATTAAAAAGATTCATGGAAACTAATGAGAATGAAGATACAACCGTTCAAAATCTTTGGGATGCAGCAAAAGCAGTCCTGAGGGGGAAATACATCGCAATACAAGCATCCGTCCAAAAACTGGAAAGAACTCAAATACAAAAGCTAACCTTGCACGGAAAGGAGCTAGAGAAAAAACAGCAAATATATCCTACACCCAGCAGAAGAAGAGAGTTAATAAAGATTCGAGCAGAACTCAACGAAATCGAGACCAGAAGAACTGTGGAACAGATCAACAAAACCAGAAGTTGGTTCTTTGAAAGAATTAATAAGATAGATAAACCCTTAGCCAGACTTATTAAAAAGAAGAGAGAGAAGACTCAAATTAATAACATCATGAATGAGAAAGGAGCGATCACTACCACACTAAGGAAATACAAACGATTTTAAAAACATATTATGAACAGCTATACGCCAATATATTAAGCAATCTAGGAGAAATGGACGCCTTTCTGGAAAACCACAAACTACCCAAACTGGAACTGGAAAAAATAGAGAAAGATTGCTAGAACTCATCCAGCAATTTGGCAGTGTGCCAGGATACAAAATCAATGCCCAGAAGTCAGTGGCATTTCTATACACTAACAATGAGACTGAAGAAAGAGAAATTAAGGAGTCAATACCATTTACAATTATACCCAAAAGCATAAGATACCTAGGAATAAACCTAACCAAAGATGTAAAGGATCTATACCCTACAAACTATAGAACAGTTCTGAAAGAACTTGAGGAAGACACAAAGTGATGGAAAAGTATTCCATGCTCATGGATTGGCAGAATTAATATTGTGAAAATGTCAATGTTACCCAGGGCAATTTACACGTTTAATGGAATCCCTATAAAAATACCATGGACTTTCTTCAGAAAGTTAGAACAAATTATTTTAAGATTTGTGTGGAATCAGAAAAGACTCCGAATAGCCAGGGGAAAATTACAAAAGAAAACCATAGCTAGGGGCATCACAATGCCAGATTTCAGGTTGTACTATAAAGCTGTGGTCATCAAGTCAGTGTGGTACTGGCACAGAAACAGACACATAGATCAATGGAACAGAATAGAGAATCCAGAAGTGGACCCTCAACTTTATGGTGAACTAATATTCGACAAAGGAGGAAACACTATCCACTGGAAGAAAGACAGTCTCTTCAATAAGTGGTGCTGGGAAAATTGGACATCCACATGCAGAAGAAGGAAACTAGACCACTCTCTTGCACCATACACAAAGATAAACTCAAAATGGATGAAAAATCTAAATGTGAGAAAAGATTCCATCAAAATCCTAGAGGAGAACACAGGCAACACCCTTTTTGAACTTGGCCACAGTAACTTCTTGCAAGATACATCCACAAAGGCAAAAGAAACAAAAGCAAAAATGAACTATTGGGACTTCATCAAGATAAGAAGCTTTTGCACAGCAAAGGATACAGTCAACAAAACTGCAAGACAACCTACAGAATGGGAGAAGATATTTGCAAATGACGTATCAGATAAAGGGCTAGTTTCCAAGATCTATAAAGAACTTCTTAAACTCAACAGCAAAGAAACAAACAATCCAATCATGAAATGGGCAAAAGACATGAACAGAAATCTCACAGAGGAAGACATAGACGTGGCCAACACGCACATGAGAAAATGCTCTGCATCACTTGCCATCAGGGACATACAAATCAAAACCACAATGAGATGCCACCTCACACCAGTGAGAATGGGGAAAATTAACAAGGCAGGAAACCACAAATGTTGGAGAGGATGCGGAGGAAAGGGAACCCTCTTGCACTGTTGCTGGGAATGTGAACTGGTGCAGCCACTCTGGAAAACTGTGTGGAGGTTCCTCAAAGAGTTAAAAATAGACCTGCCCTACAACCCAGCTATTGCACTGCTGGGGATTTACCCCAAAGATACAGATGCAATGAAACGCCGGGACACGTGTACCCCGATGTTTATAGCAGCAATGTCCACAATAGCCAAACTGTGGACAAATACCCACCATTTGCTTCTACATGGTTGGAACTGGAGGGTATTATGCCGAGTGAAATAAGTCAATTGGAGAAGGACGAACATTATATGGTCTCATTCATTTGGAGAATATAAATAATAATGAAAGGGAATAAAGGGGAAAGGAGAAAAAATAAGTGGGAAATATCAGAAAGGGAGATAGAACATGGCAGACTCCTAACTCTGGGAGACGAACTAGGGGTGGTGGAAGGGGGAGGAGGGCGGGGAACGGGGGTGACTGGGTGTCGGGCACTGAGGGGGGCACTTGATGGGATGAGCACTGGGTGTTGTTCTGTATGTTGACAAATTGAACACCAATAAAAAATAAATTTATTATTAAAAAAAAAATAACATTGACCAGGGCAGCCGCGGTGGCTCAGTGGTTTAGCTCCGCCTTCAGCCAGGGGCGTGTCCTGGAGTCTGAGGATCGAGTCCCGCATCTGGCTCCCTACATGGAGCCTTCTTCTCCCTCTGCCTGTGTCTCTGCCTCTTTCTCTCTCTCTGTGTCTCTCAGTGAATTAAATCTTAAAAAAAAAATTGGACCGGGGATCCCTGGATGGCTCACTGGTTTAGTGCCTGCCTCTTCCCAGTGCGTGGTCCTGGAGTCCTGGGATCGAGTCCGACGTCAGTCTCCCTGCATGGGAGCCCGCTTATCTCTCTGCCTGTGTCTCTGCCCGCCCCCCCTGCTCTGTGTCTCTCATGAACAAATAAATAAAATCTTAAAAAAAAAAAAAAAACATTGACCTTGGGGCACCTGGGTAGCTCAGTGGTTGAGTGTCTGCCTTTGGCTCCAGTCAGGTCGTTATCCTGGGGTCCTGGGATTGAGTCCCATATCAGGCTCCCCCACGGGGAGCCTGCTTCTCCTTCTGCCTATGTCTCTGCCTTCCTCTGTGTGTCTCTCATGAATAAGTAAAATCTAAAAAATAAAAATAAATAAATAAAACCCATTGACCGGAATTTATTCTCATGGCCACAGATGACAAGAAAGGCTGGGAAATACAATCTTTAATCTAGAAAATCATGCATTCATTTGAAGTCTATTCTTGAGAAATGACAGTACACGATTACCAACCTTTGCTCTATTTATTTGTAGGGTTATAGTAATCACTAAGTGTATGTCAGCTTTTTCTCCTCCATTAAATTTTTTAATTACAAAGATAATATTTACAGTTCAAGCTCATTATAAGAATCCAAATAATACACGAGTATATACAGTCAAGAATCTCCTCCCTTTCTCTGAGGAGTTTAGCATGTATTCTTTACACCTATTGTTATGGTCGATGGTCTGCACATGTATACATGTATCCATCCATTCATCCAGACATACATACCTACATATGTATATAACTTTTTGTTTCTGTGTTGTCCCCTTAAGCAAGAACAAGCTTGTGTAATAACATCTTACTCTGTGACAGACAATATATCATGTAGCCATTCCTGTGTCATGATTGCAATTGTTCATGTTTCATATCACTTAATGATATGTGCCTGCTCATATAGACAGCTTGTCCAGAAATGTCTTAATGAAACTAATTTCTTTTTGCAATAACATGTTTTAGTTCTTTTCTTACGTATAAAAGTAATATCTCATCGTTATAGGAAATTTGAGTAAGTATACATGTGATTGCATAATAAAGCAAGAGCAAAATAAACTAGAATAGACTGCAGTTGCTTTGCTTTCCAGAGTAAATGGCATAATTCATAGCAGTGTGGAAATAAATATCTTTATTGCTCTCTTCTCTCCAGAGTAGTAGGAACAGGAAGAAAGAAGTGTGACATTAAAATGTCAAGGCCTGTGCTGATTTTTGTGTGTGTGCTTCTGTAGTGTGGGACTGAAACAGATGGTCTGCCTTTTAGCTGTTTATCGGAGCCCATTAGTCAGTCTTTGGATAGGTAGAAGAAGATGCACAGTATAACTTAATATTTATAAGGAGTGGTGGTGAGTGTTATGTGTGTGGCGGATGAGGCCTGAGGGAAAGGTCCTTAGAAAGAGGGGAAGCAAAGCATCTAGAAGTGATAAATGGGGCCAAGAAAGAAGGTGCAAGATTGGAGCCCACAAAAGCAGTGAACAAGTGAAAAATTACACCTTACAATGTCTCCTTTTAGGTTGTAAATGTTCAGTGTTGATTATTTCCCATGTCTTCTTGTAATCTCCCCCTCTGCTTCTCAGACCATCGGTAATGTGTAAACTCACACAAATATCTTGGTTAAGTGATTCTGAAGTGTGACTATCATGGAAACAGCTGTTTATCTGCAAGTAAATTAAAACAATGATGAGTTGGCATTTTATTTTTTCATATTGCCATGGAATAAAAAGAATGACAGGTGAGTGATCATCATGCATTAGTTTCCAGTCCATTTAATCGGTCTGACAAAGCAGTAGAGACCATTCCTGGGTTCTTGACTCATTACACTGTGATCCCAGTACACAGGATGTATTTTTGTGTCCAGTCAATATTTCTACTTTCATTTTAAAATTGTGGTCTTTTGGGGAGAATGTAGGCTAGGGAAATGGGAAGTGAGAGGAGGTAAGCCCTGACTAGAGTGCTAGAATATGTGATCTTGGTAAGGTTTATTGCCCAACTGTTAATGAAGGAGAGAAAAGGAGAGATCAGAAGTGGGAATAGGAGAAAGGAATTAAACTTAGACCTTTTATTTCTCAACGAAATGTCTTCCTACAGATGAAGAGTATCCAATGGCTGGAATTATGCAGTATTGTAACATCTAAAAATATTGATGACTTCTACTCCAATTAGGAAGGCAGTTTTGGGGCAGACCGTGACCCCAGGCTTCCTTGATGAGATCACCACCTAGATATTCAGGAGAATAATCATAGATTAGTCAACTCTCCAATTATGGCAGTATATTTGGAAGTATAGAATAACTTTTTAAAAAATATTTTATTTATTTATTCATGAGAGACACATAGAGGCAGAGACACAGGCAGAGGGAGAAGCAGGCTCCCTACGGGGAGCCTGATGTGGGGCTCAATCCCAGGACCCCGGGATCACACTCTGAGCCAAAGGCATACGCTCAATCACTGAGCTACCCAGGTGCGTCTAGGATATCTTTTTTAAAAAGAGTTTTTTTACTATTTATTCATGAGAGAGAGAGAGAGAGAGAGAGAGAGATAATGAGAGCATGAGCAGGGGGAGGGTCAGAAGAAGATGAGAAGCAGACTCCCTGCTGAGCAGGGAGCCCCACACTGGGTTTGATCCCAGAAATCCAGGATCTTGACCTGAGCTGAAGACGGATGCTTAACAGACTGTGCCACCAAGGCACTATAGAATATCATTTGTGACATTTGTGAAAGGTCCAGAAAATATAAGATAAATATTACCTTAGCATCCTCTCTTTCCCTGATGGGGTGACCGAAGCCTCCCCAGTTTGCCCAGGTTTTCCTGGTTTTAGCACTGAAAGATGTGCATTCTTGGAATTCCCTCAGGCCTGGGCAAACTGGGGTTGGTCACTGTACTCCAAGCCTTCCTCTCTTGCCCCCCCCCCACCCCCATCATCCACCTCTTCCACTGACCTAGTTTTTGGAGCCTTAGCGCGGTCTTTTCCTTCTTCAGGAAACCTATCATCCAGGATGCCTGGGTGGTTCAGTGGCTGGGTGTCTGCCTTCGGCTCAGGGCGTGATCCCGGAGTCCCGGGGTGGAGTCCCACATTGGGCTCCGTGTATGGAGCCTGCTTCTCCCTCCGCCTATGTCTCTGCCTCTCTCTCTGTGTCTCTCACGAATAAATAAATAAAATCTTAAAAAAAAGGAAACCTATCATCCAAACAACATGAGGAAAATGAAGGTGCTCCAATGACATTACGAATAAGGAAAACCTAAGATTGTTTTCTATCCTTAACAGCAACAAGAAAAATTAAGTAGTCATGCCCAGCATGGAGCCCAACATGGGGCTCGAACTCACAACTGTGAGATCAAGACCTCAGCTGAGATCAAGAGTCAGATGCTCAACCAACTGAACCACCTGGGTGCCCTAACAAAAACATTTTTTAGTATTCCCTCATTTAAATTTCAATCATATTAAACTTTAAGGTTTTTCCTGAGCTGTTACCCAACTATTAGAGTTGTCTATAGTTTTACATTCCTTTTGTATATATATAAAACAATGTTTTTTTTTTGTATTCTTTACTGGAGTGTAATTGACACACGATGTTACATTAGTTTCCAGTGTACAGCATAGTGATTCAACAACAACTGTGTGCTTTATGCTATATTCACCACAACTGTAGCTATCATCTGTCACCATGCAACACTGTTATAATACTACTGACTGTATTCCCTATGCTGTACTCTTTTTTCTGATTTATTCCTTCCATAACTGGAAGCCTGCCTCTTCCATTCACCTTCAACCATTTTGCACCCACCATTGGAGCACCTAAATACATAAAACAAATGTTTTTTTCTCAGTTAGCTATAATCTTTTTTTAAAAAAGATTTTATTTATTTATTCATGAGAGACACACACAGAGAGAGAGAGAGAGAGAGAGGCAGAGACACAGGAAGAGGGAGAAGGAGGCTCCATGCAGGGAGCCCGACGTGGGACATGATCCCGGGTCTCCAGGATCAGGCCCTGGGTAAAGGCGGCGCAAAACCCCTGAGCTACCTGGGCTGCCCACATAAAGCAAATCTTAAGGGACATAAAGAGAGAAACTGATGGTAATACAATAATAATAGGGGACTTTAACACCTCATATCAATGGATAGATCATCCAGGCAGAAAATCAATATGGAAGCTGTCTTTGAATGTCACATTAGACCAGTTGGACATAGCAGATACATACAAAATATTCCATCCCAAAAGAACAGGATACACATTATTTTTCAGGTGCACATGGAAAATTCTCCAGAATAGATCACATGTTAGGCAAAAAAACAAGTCTCAGTAAATTTAAGAAGATTGAAATCATACTTACATATGTTTTCTGACCACAACAGTATGAAACGTGTAATCAGTTGCAAGAAGAAAACTGGAAAAACCAAAAATATGTGGAGGCTGAACATGCTACCAAACGGCAAATGGGTTGATGGAGAAGAAATCAAAGACAATTTAAAAAATACGTGCTTTAATTCTTCTTTAAATATTTGATAGAATTGTCCAGTGAAACTATCAAGGCCAGGAAATTTCTTTTTGACAGTTTTTAAAATATAAATATGGAAACTATTTCCATCACAATTAAAGGAATATTAAACCTATGTATTTCATATCAGATGAGTTGTGATAGTTATTTGTTTCCTACAAATTGGTGAGACTTGTAAGTTGTCATATTCATTTGTGTAGTTATTCATTGTATTCTTTTATTATTCTGTTGTCTGTAAGACTTGTAGTGACAGTCCTTTTCATTCGTTATACTGATGATTTGTTTCTTCTCTCCTTTTGTTTATGTCAGTCTTGCTAGAGGTTGTCCATTTTTATCTTTTCCAAAGAACCACTTCCAACTCTGGCAACCACTAATACATTTTCTATATTTGTGAGGGATTTTGTTTCTGTGTTTGTTTTAATTTCAAATATAAGTGAGGTCATATGGTATTTGTCTTTCTCTGGATGACTTATTTCACTTAGGATAAGGCCCTCAAGTTTCCTCCATATTGTCACAAAAGGAGGGTTTTCACATTTTTTGTGGCTGAATAATATCCAATTATATATAATATATGAAATATTATATATAAAATCACATTCTCTTTCTTTATTCATCTGTTGTGGGCAATTAAGTTGTCCTCATGTCTTGATTATTGTAAATAATGTTTTAATGAACATGGGGCTACAGATACAGATAACTCTTTGACATCATGATTTCATTTCCTATAGATAAATATGTAGAAATGTAATTATTGCTGGACCATGTGCCAAATTTATTTTTAACTTTTTTGAGGAAACTCCATATTGTTTTCTGTACTAATTGCACTAGCTTATATTTCCACCAACAGTACACATGGGTCCCCTATACTCCACATCTTAGTCAACAGTTATTATTATTGTTTTTTGTAATAGCCATTCTAACAGGCTTAAGGTGATATATTGCTGTGGCTTTGATGTGCATTTCCTCAGTGATTAGTAATGCTGGGCACTTTTTCATGTACCTATTGGCCATTTGTTTGTCTTTGGAAAAATAACTATTCAGATCCTCTGCCCATTTTTTTAAAAAGATTTTTTAAATTTATTTATTCATGAGACAGAGAGAGAGAGAGAGAGAGAGGCAGAGACACAGGCAGAGGGAGAAGCAGGCTCCATGCAAGGAGCCCGACATGAGACTCAATCCTGAGACCCCAGGATCACATCCTGGGCCGAAGGTAGGCACTAAACCACTGAGCCACTCAGGAACCCTCCCCCCCTGCCCATTTTTAATTGGATCATTTGCTTTTTATCCTATTGAGTTGTGTAAGATATTTTTATATTTTGGATATTAAACCTTTATCAAATATATGACTTGTAAATATTTTCTCCAATTCTGTAGGTTGCCTCTTTATTGGCTGATAGCTTCCTTTGCTGTTGAGAAGCTTTTTAGTTTGCTGTAGCCCCCCATGTTTATTTTTGCTTTAGTTGCCTTTGCTGCTGGTGTCCAATCCAAAAATATCATTGCCAAGATTGATGTCAAGGAGCTTAGCCTCTTGTGCATTCTTCTAAGAATTTTATGGCTTCGGGTCTTATGTTAACTCTTTAGTCCATTCTGAGTTTATTTTTATCTATGGTGTATGATAGTGATCCAGCTTCATTCTTTTGCATGTAGCTGCCCATTTTTCCAGTAGCCATTTATTTAAAAAATATAAATATTTATATAAAAAATAAAAATATTTATTATATATTCTTGTCTTCCTCTAAATTAATTCAGTATTGTGTACACACACACACACACACACACACACACACACACATATATATATTTTTTTCTGGACACTTTATTCTTTTCCATTGACTTATGTATCTGTTTTTATGCCAATGCCACACTGTTTTAATCATGCTAGCTTTCTAATATAGTTTATTTTTTAAATTTTTTTAAGATTTTATTTATTTATTCATGAGAGACACAGAGAGAGAGAGACAGAGAGAGAGAGGCAGAGACACAGGCAGAGGGGGAAGCAGGCTCCATGGAGAGAGCCCGAGGTGGGACTTGATCCCGGGTCTCCAGGATCACACCCTGGGCCGAAGGCAGATGCTCAACTGCTGAGCCACCCAGGCGTCCCTCTAATATAGTTTAAAATCTGGAAGTGTGATGCCTCCAGCTTTATATTTCTTTCTCAAGACTATTCTGGATAATCTAGGTCTTCTGTGGTTCCATGCAAGTATTTGGATTATTTGTTTTAGGAGTAATTTTCTAAATTTCCTTTCAGGATTTTTTATTGCTAATGAATAGAAATACAACTGATTTACTTTTTTTTTCAACTGATTTACTTTGTAGATTATTTTTTGTCCAGCAAATTTGCTGAATTTATTAGTTCTAACATTTTCTTGGGTAAATCTTTAGATTCTCTTACATACAAGACTATTTTATTTCCACGTATAAATGATTCTAGACCTTCATTTCCAAATTTTATTTCTCTTTCTTGCCTAATTGTCCTGGCTACAAATTCCACTTTATTGTTGAATAAAATTGTCAAGAGCAGTCATGTTTTTTCGGATTTTTATATCAGAGTAAATGTTTTTGGGTTCTCTATTCAGTATGATGTTTGTGGTGGGCTTTCTTCATTTGTTAGTTTTTTTTAAGATTTATTTATTTATTTGAGAGAGAGAGACAGAGAGACAGAGAGAGAGGTGGAAGGAAAGAGAATAAGAGAGTCTCAAGCAAACTCCCCGCTGAGTGGGGAACCCAACAGGGGGCTCGATCTCATGACCCTGAGATCATGACCTGACCTGAAATCAAGAGTCAGATGCTTAACCGTTGAGTCACCTAGGTGACCTTGCTGTGGGCTTTCTATATATGGCTTCTATATATATGGTTAGAGAGTTGTCTTCTAGTTTTTTTTTAAGATTTTTAATTTATTTATTCATGAGAGACACAGAGAGAGAGAGATAGAGAGAGAGACAGAGATACAGGCCGAGGGAGAATCAGGCTCCATGCAGGGAGCCCGATGTGGAATTTGATCCCAGGACTCCAGGATCATGCCCTGGGCCGAAGGCAGGCTCTAAACCACTGAGCCACCCAGGCATCCCATCTTTTAGTTTTTTAAATTGTTTTTGTGTGATAAAAGGGTGTGGAATGTTCTCAAATGCTTCTTCTGCATTGATATGATCCTGTGTCTTTTTCTTCATTCTGTTAATGTAGTCCATTTCAATGATTGATTTGTACATGTTGAACCATCCTTGCATTTCAGGAATTAATTCCACTAGGTCCCACTGTATAATCCTTCTTTTAGTGTGCTGTTGAATATGATTTGCCAGTATTTTTCTAGGGATTTTTATGTGACTATATAACATGAATATTGTTCTCTAGCTTTTGTTGTTTTTCTATTGTCCGGTTTTGATATCAGGGAAATGCAGGCCACATTGAATGAGTGGGATATGTTTTATCCTCTTTGGGCTTTTTGAAGAGGTTGGTGAGATTGGCATAAATTCTCATTTACGTGTTTTGTTGTAGTAGTAGTAGCAGTAGTTGTTGTTGTCATTTTAATTCACCAGTGAACCTTTGGACCCGGGCAGTTTTAGTTTTTGGATGTTTTTGGATTAGCGATTCAATCTGTTTACTTAGCACAAGGTCCATTTAGGTTTCCCATTTAGTCATGCTTCTGTTTTAGTAGTTGAGTGTTTTGAAGAATTTATCCATTTCTTGTAAGTTATCCAATTTATTGTTCAACAATTGTTGGTAGAATTTTTCTTTTCTTTTCTTCTAAGCTTTTATTTAAATTCCAGTTAATGGGCATACAGTATAATATAATTTAAAGTGTAAAATTTATTGATTGAACACTTGGCTAAAACGTCTAGTGCTCATCACAAGTGCACTCGTTAGTCTCCATCACCTATTTAACCCACCCCACCACCCACCTCCCTGCTGGTAACTATCAGTTTATTTTCTATAGTTAAAAGAGTCTATTTCTTGGTTTGCCTCTCTCCCTCTCTCTCTCTTTCTTTACGCTCATTTGTTTTCTTTCTTAAATTCTACATATGAGTGAAATCATAATGGTATTTGTCTTTCCTGACTGACTTGTTTTGCTTACCATTATGTTTTCTAGCTCCCTCCATGTTTTGGCAAATGGCAAGATTTCATTCTTTTTTGTGGCTGAGTAATGTTCTGTCGTATATATACACCACCTCTTTTTATCTATTTTGTAGTCTTTGACATCTGGACTCTTTCCATAACTGGGCTATTGTAGATAATGCTGGTAAAATCTTAGGATGCTTGCATTATGTCTAATTAATATTTTGTGTTTTGGGGGTAAATACCTCGTGGTGCAATTGCTGGATTATAGGGTAGTTCTATTTTTAACTTTTTGAGGAACCTCCATCCTGTTTCCCAGTGTTAGTGCACCAGTTTGCATTCCCACCAACAGTGTAAGAGGGTTCCTTTTTCTCTACATCCTCAGCAACACCTGTTGTTTCTCGTGTCGTTGATTTGTATTTCCCCAGTGATGAGTGATTTTGAGCATCTTTTCATGTGTCTCTTGGCCATCTTCATGTCTTCTTTGGAAAATGTTTATTCATGTCTTCTGCCCATTTTTATAATTGTATTATTTGATGTTAGGGGATGATGAGTTTGCTAAGTTCTTTATAGATTTTGGATTCCAAACCTCAGATATGTCATTTGCAAATATCTTCTCCCATTCTTTAGGCTGCATTTAAGTTTTGCTGATTGCTTCCCTTGCTGTGCAGAAGCTATTTATTTTGATGAAGTCCCAATAGTTTATTTTTGTTTTTGTTTCCCTTGCATCAGGAGACATATGTAGTAAGAAGTTGCTAAGGCCAACATCAAACGGGTTACTGCCTGTGTTTTCCTCTAGAAATTTAATGGCTTCCTGTCTTATCTCTTCCTTTTGCATGTTAGTCCAGTTTTCCCAACACCATTTGTTGTAAATACTGTTTTTCCCCCCTTTGGATAGTCTTTCCTATTTTGTAGAAGATTAGTTGACCATATATAGTGGTAGGTTCATTTCTGAGTTTTCTATTCTGTTCTAGTGATCTAGGTATCCATGTTTGTGGCAGTACCATACTGTCTTGATCACTACAGCTTTGTAATGTAAGTTGAAGTCCAGAATTGGGATGCCTCCAGATTTGATTTTCTTTTTCAAGGTTGCTTCATTTATTTGGGATCTTTTGTGGCTCCATACAAATTTTAAGATTATTCTAGCTCTGTGAAAAATGATCTTCGTGGATGGCATTAAATGTGTAGATTGCTTTTTGTGTAGCATAGACATTTTAACAATATTTCTTCTTCCAATCCATGAGCAGGGAGTGTCTTTCCAATTCCTTGTATCATCTTCAATTTCTTTAATCAATGTTTTATAGTTTTCAGAATATAGAACTTTTACCCCTTTGGTTAGGTTTCTTCCTTGGAATCTTATGTTTTTTGGTGCATTTGCAAATGAGTTTGATTCCTTGATTTCCGTTCCTGCTGCTTCATTATTGGCGTATAGAAATGCAACAGGTTTGTACGTTGATTTTATATCCTGTGATTTTCTGAATTTGTGTATCAGTTCTAGCAATTTTTTGGTGGAGTCTTTTGGGTTTTCTACGAAGACTATTGTGTCTTCTGCAAATAGTGAAAATTTGACTTCTTCCTTGCTGATTTGGATGACTTTTATTTCTTTTTGTTATGTAATTTCTGTGGCTAGGACTTCAATGTTAAGTTACAGTGGCAGGAGTGGATATCCCTGTCCTGTTCCTGACCATAGAGGGAAAGTTCTCAGGTTTCCATCTAGTAGGATGATATTAGCTGTGGGTTTTTGGTATATTTCATATATTCATGTATTAATTAGGTTGAGGTATGTTTCCTCTTCCTACTTTGTTGAGGGTTCTTATTTTGAAAGGTTGTTGTACTTTGTCAAATGCTTTCTCTGCATCTATTGAAATAATCAAATGGTTCTCATCATTTATTTTATTAATGTGGTGTATCACATTGATTGATCTGTGAATATTTTTTTTATGATTTTATTTATTTATTCATGACACACACACACACACACACACACACACAGAGAGAGAGAGAGAGAGAGAGAGAGAGAGGCAGAGACATAGGCAGAGGGAGAAGCAGGCTCCATGCAGGAAGCCTGACATACGACTGGATCCCGGGTCTGCAGGATCTCCTGAGCTGAAGGCGGCGCTAAACCGCTGAGCCACCTGGGCTGCCCTGATCTGTGAATATTGAACCACCCCTGCGGTTCAGGAATATATCCCACTTGATTGTGGTAAATGAATCTTTTAATGTACCGTTGGATTTGGTTTGCTAGTATTTTATTGAGAATTTTTGTATCCATATACATCAGGGATATTTGGCCTGTTGTTTTCTTTTTTAGTTGAGTCTTTATCTAGTTTTGGTATCAGGGTACTTCTGGCCTCATAGAATGAATTTGGAAATTTCCCTTTCCATTTTATTTTTTTTATTATTTTACTTTTACATAGTTGGGGAAAAATAGGTATTAACTCTTCTTAAATGTTTGGGAAAGTTCATCTGTGAAGCCAGGTGGCCCTGAACATTCGAACGGTGGGATTTTTTTTTTTTTTTTTGATGACTGATTCGATTTCTTTACTCTTGCAGTTTTCTATTTCTTTTTCTTTTAGTTTTGGTAGATTATAGATTTCTAGGATTTATCCATCTTTTTTTCTGGTTGTCTGAATCCTTGGCATATAGTATTTTATAATATTTTCCTAGATTTGTTTGTACTTCCGTGGTGTTGGTTATTACTCCTCTCTCATTTGTGATTTTGTTTATTTGGATCTTTCCTCTTTTCTATTTGATAAGTCTGGCTAGAGGCTTATCAATTTTATTTTATTTTTTTCAAAGAACTAGCTCCTGGTTTCTTTGATCTGTTTTATTGGGGTTTTGTTCGTTTGTTTTGTTTTGTAGTATGTGTGTGTTTGTTTTTAGTTTCTATATCCTTTGCTTCTGCTCTAATCTTCATTATTTCCTTCCTTCTACTTGCTTTAGGCTTTGTTGGTTTGTTGTTGTTGTTTTGTAGCTCCTTTAGGTGTAAGGTTAAGTTGTTTTGGGGATTTTTCTTGCTTCTTAAGATGGGCATTTATTGCTCTATACTTCCCTCTTAGGACCACTTTTGCTTCATCCCAACGGTTTGGGACCATTGTGCTTCATTTTCATTTGTGTCCATGTATTATTATTTTTTTAAATAACTTCCCTGATTTCTTGGTTGACCTATTCATTCTTTTCTGACATGTTGTTTAGCCTCTATATATTTGTGGTCTCCCCAGGTTTTTTTTCTTGTGGTTGACTACAACTTTCATAGTATTGTGGTCAGAAAATATGCATGGTATGATCACAATCTTTGTGTACTTTTTAGTACTTGGTCCTGATTTGTGACCTAGTATGTGATCTATTCTGGAGAAGGTCCCAGTGCACTTGAAAATAATGTGCGGGGAGGCCTGGGTGCCTCAGTGGTTGAGCGCCTGCCTTTGGCTTGGGGCATCATTCCAGGGTCCTGGGATCGAGTCCTGCATCATGCTCCCTGCGAGGGGTCTGCTTCTCCCTCTGCCTGTGTCTCTGCCTCTCTCTCTGTGTCTCTCATGAATAAATAAATACAATCTTTAAAAAAATGAGAGAAAAGAATGTGTATTCTGCTGCTTTAGGATGAAATGTTCTGAATATATCTGTTAAGTTCATCTGGTCCAGTGTGCCACTGAAAGCCATTCTTTCCTTGTTGATTTTCTGTTTAGATTATCTCTCCATTGATGTAAGTGGCATGTTAAATTTCCATACTATTTTTGTATTATTATCAATGAGCTTCTTTTGTTTTTGTTATTGTTTTACATATTTGGCTGCTCCTATGTTGAGTGCACATTTATAATTGTTAGATATTATTGTTGGATTGTCTCCTTTATTTTTATTTCTTTTAAGATTTTATTTATGTATTCATGAGAGACAGAGAAAGGCAGAGACACAGGTAAAGGGAGAAGCAGGCTCCATGCAGGAAGCCCGATGTGGGACTCGATCCTGGGACTCCAGGATCACACCCTGAGCCGAAGGCAGATGCATTCAACTGCTGAGCCACCCAGGTGTCCCGATTGTCTCCTTTATTATGATATAGTGTAGTGTGCTTCTTTACCATCTTTGGTTTAATGTCTAGTTTGTCTGATATAAATATTGCTAATCTGGCTTTTTTTTTACATCCATTTCCATGATAAATATTTGTCCATCCTCTCACTTTCAATGTGCAGGTGTCTTTAGGTCTAAAATGAATCTCTTGCATGCAGCATATAGATGGGTCCTGTTGTTTTTTTTTTTTTTAGTCCATTCTGACACCCCATGTCTTTTGATTGGAGCTTTTAGTCCATTTATATTCATTAATTATTGGTAGACGTGTATGTATTTCCATCTTGTTATTTGGCTTGTCATTGTTTCTGGAGATTTTCTCTGTTCCTTCCTTGCCTTTGTTGCTTTTGGTCTTTCCTTTGCACTCAAACAGTCCCCCTTAATATTTCTGCAGGGCTGGTTTAGTGGTCATGAAGTCCTTTTGTATTTGCTTGTCTGGGAAACTCTTTATCTCTCCTTCTACCCTGAATGATAGCCTTGCTGGGTATTTTTCCCATTCAGCACGTTGAATATGTCATGTCACTCCCTTCCCACTTGCCAAATTTTGTTGAAAGATCTGCAGCTAGTCTTATGGGTCTTCCCTTGTCAGTTATGTACTTTTGTCTACCTTCTCTTAAGATCTTTTTTCGTCACTATAGTTTGCAAATTTAATTAAAAGATGTCTTGGTGTTGGCCTGCTTTTGTTGATTTTGATGGGATTTTTTTCTGTACCTCCTGGATCTGAGTGTCTCTTTCCTTCCCCAGATTAGGGAGATTTTCAGCTGTTATTTCTTCAAATATATTTTCTGCCCCCTTTTCTCTCTCTTCTTCTGAGACTCGTATAATATGAATGATGTTACATTTGATGGAGTCACTGAGTTCCCTAAGTCTATACTCATGTTCCATAATTCTTCTTTCTCTCTTTTGTTCAGCTTCATTATTTTCCATTATTTTGTCTTCTTTATCACTGATTCATTTCTCTGCTTCTTCCATCCTATGTCCATTGCATCAAGCTTATTTCCACTCTCAGTGAATTGCATTCTTCATTTCTGACTGTTTTTTTAAACTCTTTTTTTCTCTGTGGTAAGGTCCTCCCTGAAGTCTTCCATTCTTTTCTCAAGCCCAGTGAGTATCCTAATGATTGTTGCTTTAAATTGGCCATCAGGCATGTTACTTACATTTGTTTCACCTGGATCTCTGGCCATGACCTTACCTTGTTGTTTCATTTGGGATGAATTCTTCCATGTTGGTGCATTGTCGAAGTCTCTGCCTTCTTCTCTGTGTTAGAAAAGCCCATTATATTTCCTGCTCTTGAGAGTAATGACTTCATGAAGAAGAGGTCATAGAGTGTCCAGGGCCTGACACTTCAGGGAGTCTCTCCGGTGTGTGCTGCCTTCACTCTGCTGTTGTGTTTTGGCTGCTCTGTCCTTCAGGGTGGTCTTCTGCAGAGACTCTCCTTGCCTGTAGTGGCAGTGTTTGGTCCTCGGCCGGTGTGGTGAATTTTAACTAAATGTACTCTGGTCTGCTTGTGAAATGAGACCCAATGCTATTTCGACTAGATTTGAAGCTGTGTAGAATTCTGTTCAAGGGATATGGTGTGGGTGGAGGTTTCAGCTGGTCCTCTGGGGGAAGGGGCCTGCCACACTGGGACTGAGGCAAGCTTGACCAAGAGGGGCAGTCTTGCATGACTGCAAGCGTGTGGGACTTGGTGTGAGCAGGTTAGGACACCCGCATTGGTGCTTGCACTGCTTACTGCAGGTGGTTTTGTGATTATGCTGAGGGGTAGGCATTGGAAATGTCCTGTGTCTTAAGGGGCCAATCCCTGAATGCTGCCTCTCCTTTCTGTGTAGCCCCAGGCATTCTCCAGATTGCTGTTTCCACAGTGTCTGCCCCAGTATTATTTGCCCACCTTCTCTCCAGGAGTAGGGCAGAACCCTGCCCTCAGGGTTCTGTCTCAGCCAAGCCTGGTGACTTTTAAAACTCCAGTCTTTACGCCCTGCTGTTTGAAAAACTGATGAAAATCAGCCCCTCTCCTCTCATTTTCCCTGCCAATGGCTTTGGGGAAATGTTCTCCTCTTGCATTCCATTTTGTGCTCCTCCCTTTCTCTCTCTCTCTCTCTGTCTCTCGCTCTCGTTCTGCTCTCACTCTTGCTCTCTTACCCCCAATCCCCCGCTCCCCCCAGCCCAATCTACAGCACCCAAGATCCATTTCTCCCCTAAACCATGTCTCTGCACTTTCTACTTTCTTCAGTGTGGCTTCCTCTCTTCCTTTAGTTGTGGAGTTTCTTCTGTCAGGCTTCAGATTGATTTCTGGGGTATCTAGAATGATTTGATAGTTATCTAGTTGTGTTTGAGGAAAGAGATGAGCCTAAGGTAATCCTGTTCTGTTGCCATCTTCAACCTCTCCTCCACAGTATTTCCTTATACTGCTTTATTTCTTCCTTGTGACCTCAGTGGTAATAACTCCTCTTCCATTTCTGATTTTAGTATTTGGGTCTTGTTTTTTTGTTTGTTTTGTTTTGTTTTTTGTAGTTGTTAATCTCACTGATGTCAGTTTTAGTGATCTTTTCAAAAAGCCTACTTATTTTTTTCAATTTAACAATTCATTTATTCGTACTCGTCCTTAATAGTCAGTCTTCATATCCACATTTTTATTTCATCAACAATCATCTCAGACACACCCTCTAACAGGAGTGACTTAAAATATTACGACAGGAAACTATGCCATGCTTATTGTGTTTGAGATGATACATCAGGTGCTCTCTGAACTACAAAGGGTAAAAGGAAACCCTCTCATTACAAACTGACAAAGGTAAAAGGTACAACATTTCTCACAACACATGAACCACATATTCACAAATAGATCTGAGTTTAATACAAATGACATAATTCCTAGTCAACTACGGCTACTTTTATAACTTCATATAGATAAAGAATTAGGCTACAATGCACTATAATATTCGGTAGACTTCAGGGCCAGTATCCTTAGTACATCACAAAATACATTTTGATATCCCAAAGAAGCAAGACTTGCAAGTAGGCATTTTAAACATAACTAATCTACAGCTACAAAGTTCTACTCTTGATAGCATTTACCTTTTTGGGGAGTCTCCCAGTCTCCAAAGGATAAAGGCAGAGAGTAGAATCAGTATAACAACAACAAAAGGAATCAGTATAACATTTACACAGAAGTCCGTATTGTAAAAGCTATAAAGACTTGCAGCATAGTGGGAAGGGGCCTTCCACTCCTTCACACTGCATACAAGTTCTGTAAATTATGTGGCATATCTCTTGGTCCACTGTCTGGCTATCCTGTCATGTTCTGCTCTGTTGGTCAAATAATGAGTGGCTATGCTTCCAACCAGAGGATCCACAGGGTTGCAATCTGTCAAAAGAGAACAAATCGACAGCAAAATCTTTGAAATAGTCGAAGCAGGACTCCAGTTGTCTTTTAGGATGTCCAGACAGATGACTGCCTGACTGTTGATGTTGCAGTGATAGATTCTGGTGCAGAAAGTAACTTTCGGTGGTTTAAATGGATAATCAGATGAAAAAGTGATATCCAGAAAAAACACACCACCTTCATATACAGAACCTGGTGGACCAAGTATAGTCCATCTCCATTCATAAATGTTATCTCCTTTAGGCCCAGCACTGCAGTTAGGAGGAAGATCAAGAGATATTTCAGCTAGCTCCTTCTGAATTCTTTTAGCACTAGTGGATAACAGCAGTGGTTTTGCTAGAGAGTTTGGTGTTTTTCTTCTGCTGGGTGGCAGAAGGTTTTCTTTCTTCTTGTTCTTCAGGTTCTGGAGCGGCCGAGTCTCGCTGGTCTGCATCTGAACTACCACTGCCAGTGCTGGGGCTCTCATCATTGGACCTTTGCCTATCACTGGACATCTTGGTGAAGTTATTTCTTGGAAAACTCAGCCGCCTGCCTGGCCCGCTCACACGCCGCTACCAAGCCTACTTAGTTTTTTTAAATTTTTCTTCTCTTTGGTTGATTCTGCTCTAATATTATTACTTTCTGTAGATTTGGGTTAACATTTCCTTTTTTTTTTTTACTTCTGTGACGATAGCTTTGGATTTTTGATTGGAGATGATTCTTTTTAAATATAAGTGGTCACAGCTATCAACTTCTGTCGTAGCACTACTTTTACTGTGTTCCATAAGATTTGGTAGATTTTGTTTTGTTTTGTTTTCTCAATATGTTTTATAAGTCCTATTTTCAATTCTTCAGTCTATCAGTTGTTGAATACTGTATTGTTTACTTTCTACGTATTTGTGAATTTCTCAGTTTTCTGTCTGCTACTGATTCATTCCATTATGGTTTAAAAAAAGGTATTTTGTATTATTTCCATCTTTTTAATTTTGTTCTGTGGCTTAATATGTGGTTTATATTGGAGAATATTGCATATGCACTTGAGTAGATTATGTATTCTGCTTTTCTATATGTTTATTAAGTCCAATTGTTCAATAGTGTTTTTTAAGTCTTCTGCTTCTTTATTGATCTTTTGTTTGGTTGTTCCATCCATTATTCAATGTGATTATTAAAGTCTCCTTTATTGTTGTGTTCTTGTCTTTTTCTCCCTTAAATTCTATCAATGTTTGCTTCATTTGTTTATTGGTTCTGATATTTGGTGCATATACATTTATTATTATATATTTCTGGTAAATTAACTCTTTTATTATATAATGTCCTTCTTTGTATTTTCTGTTGAACTTAAAGTCTGTGTTGTCTGATATTATCAGACCCCTGCTTGCTTGTGGTTCCCATTGGCATAGGATTTTTTTCATCCTTAGAGAGAGAGAGAGAGAGAGAGAGAGAGAGAGAGACAGGCAGAGGGAGAAGCAGACTCCCTGTGGGGAGCCCTATGTGGGACTCGATCCCAGGATCCCAGGACCATGACCTGAGCCAAAGGCAGACACTCAACCACTGAGGCACCCAGGTGCCCCTTTAAGTCCCTTTTAAAAAAAACAATATTATGCCCATCTGTGTTTTCTATTCAGGAGTTTAATCCACTTACATTTAAAATAATTATTGATGGTGAAATAGTTACTACTGTCATTATCTTAATTGTTTTCTATATACTTGGTATGTTTTCTGGTCCTCATTTCCTCTCTAACTGATTTCCTTTATATTTTGTTACTTTTCTAGTGTTGTGCCTTGACTCTCTTCTCATCTCCTTTTATGTGTATTCTATATACATTTTCTTTGTGGTATGAGAAATATATAAAATATCTGAAAGAACAATATATTTAAAATGAATAGGAACTCAATTTCAATCACATGGAAACTGTTCTTTACAGTGCTGCCCCACCGACTTTATGTTATTGATAACACAAACTACATTTTTATATTTTATGTACTCATTACATATATTTTCAGTGCTTTCTATGGCTTTGGTTTTGAAATTATATTCCAGAATTAAACACACCAAAATTGGCATATACAAGATTCTCTATTTATTCATATATTTACTTCATCTGAAAATTTTATATTTTCATATGGCTTCATGTTTTTATCTTGTGTCCTTTTATTTCAATTTGAATTCAACATTTCTCATAAAGCAACTCTAGACTTAATGAATTCCCTCATCATTTGTTTCTCCAGGAAGGCTATAATTTCTTCATTTCTGAAGCACAGGTTTACCTATATCTGTACTCTGGGCTGAAATTTTGTTCTTTCATCTTTTAAATATATGACCTCACTGCCTCTGGCCTGCATGGTTTTTGCTTATAACTTCATAAAAGCTCCTTTGTACATGACACATCACTTTTCTCTTGCTGCTTTCAAGGCTTTCTTTTTTCATTTGACTTTCTACTATTGAAGTGTGTCTCAATATGGGTCTCTTTGGGGCGGAATGGGGGAGGCTGGGTGGATTAGTTGGTTAAGCATCTGCCATTGGCTCAGATCATGATCATGGGGTCCTGGGATCTAGCCCCACATCAGATTCCTTGCTCAGTGGGGAACCTATTTCTCCCTCTCCCATCAGCTCCTGCTCTCTCTTGCTATCTCTGTGACTCTCTCTGTGTCTCAAATACAAAAATTAAATCTTTAAAAAAAACCCAAATGTTTTAAAACATTGTTTAGGGATCCCTGGGTGGCTCAGCAGTTTAGCGCCTGCCTTCGGACCAGGGCGTGATCCTGGAGTCCTGGGATCAAGTCCCACATCGGGCTCCCTGCATGGAGCCTGCTTCTCCCTCTGCTTGTGTCTCTGCCTCACTCTGTGTGTCTCTCATGAATAAATAAACAACAAAAAAATTTTGTCCCTCTCTCTCCCTCCTTCCCCCCAGCTCTCTCTTTCATTTGACTGCCTAGCAAAATGTTGTCAATTTGAAAAAATTTTAATTCAAGAAACCGAGTTTTTAAAAATTTCTTCTTTTGCATTTTTTTCTCTATTTTATTTCTATCATAATATAATAGTTTTCCTTCCCTCTGCTTTCTTTATGTTGAGTTTGCTCATTTATTTTAGTTTTTTAGTGTGGATTTGGGGGGTTTGATCTGAGATTTTTATTATTTAATAATCTAGGATATCAGAGGTGTTAAATTTTTCTTAGATCTTTTTTTCTTTCCTTTTCTTATTTTATTTATTTATTTATGTATTTATTTTCTGTATATTTTTATTGGAGTTTTGTTTGCCAAAATATAGCCTATCACACAGTGCTCATCCCGTCAAGTGTCCCCCCTCAGTGCCTGGCAACCAGCTACCCCATCCCCCTATCCACCTCCCCTTCCACTACCCTACGTTCCTTTCCCAGAGTTAGATGTCTCTCATGTTCTGTCATCCTCTCTGATATTTCCCACTCATTTTCTCTCCTTTCCCATTTAATCCCTTTCTTTTTTTTTTTTTTTAAAGATTTTATTTATTTATTCATGAGAGACACAGAGAGAGAGAGAGAGGCAGAGACACAGGCAGAGGGAGAAGCAGGCTCCATGCAGGGAGCCCGACGTGGGACTCGATCCTGGGTCTCCAGGATCACACCCTGGGCCGAAGGCAGTGCTAAACCACTGAGCCACCCGGGCTGCCCGTTAATCCCTTTCCCTTTTTTTTGTATTTCCTGTGTGAATGAAACCATATGTTTGTCCTTTTCCGATTGACTTACTTCACTCAGCATAATACCCGCCAGTTCTATCCACGTTTGAAGCAAATGGTGGGTATGCATCACTTCTAATGGCTGAAGAATATATATATATATACTACATCTTCTTATCCATTTATCTTTCGATGGACACTGAGGTTCCATCCACAGTTTGGCTATTGTGGACATTGCTGCTATAAACATCAGGGTGCAGGTGTCCCGGCGTTTCACTGCATCTGTATCTTTGGGGTAAATTCCCAGCAGTGCAATTGCTGGGTCCTAGGGTAGTTCTATTTTTAACTCTTTGAGGAACCTCCACACAGTTTTCCAGAGTGGCTGCACCATTTCACATTCCCACCAACAGTGCAAGAGAGTTCCTCTTTCTCCACATCCTCTCCAACATTTGTTGTTTCCTGTCTTGTTAATTTTCCCCATTCTCACTCCTGTGAGGTGATACCTCATTGTGGTTTTAATTTGTATTTCCCTGATGGCAAGTGATGCGAAGCATTTTCTCATGTGCTTGTTGGCTATGTCTACGTCTTCTTTGGTGAAATTTCTGTTCATGTCTTTTGTCCATTTCAGGATTGGATTGTTTCTTTCTTGCTGTTGAGTTTAATAAGTTCTTTATAGATCTTGGATACTGGCCCTTTATCTTGAAATGTCATTTGCAAATATCTCCTCCCATTCCGTTAGGTTGTCTTTTAGTTTTGCTGACTGTTTCTTTTTGCTGCACCGAAGCTTTTAATCCTGAGTAAGTCCCAGTAGTTCATTTTGCTTCGGTTTCCCTTGTCTTCATAGATGTATCTTGCAAGAGTTTGTGCTGTGGCTAAGTTCAAAACGGGTGCTCCCTGTGTTCTTCTCTAGGATTTTGATGGATTCTTGTCTCACATTTAGATCTTTCATCCATTTTGAGTTTATCTTCATGTCTGTTGTAGGAGATTGGTCTAGTTTCATTCTTCTGCACGTGGCTGTCCAATTTTCCCAGCACCATTTATTGCAGAGTCTGTCCTTCTTCCAGTGGATAGTCTTTCATGCTTTGACAAATATTAGATGACCAGAGTTGAGGGCCCATTTCTGGGTTCTCTATTCTGTTCATTGATCTATGTGTCTGTCCTTTGTGCCAGTACCACACTGTCTTGATCAGAGCTTGGTATTGCAACCTGAAACTCCGGCATTGTGATACCCCCGACTCTGGTTTTCTTTTTCAGTATTCCCCTGGCTATTCGGTGTTTTTTTCTGATCCACAGGAATCTTAAGATGATTTGTTCCAACATGGTATTTCGATATAAGGATTTATTGAATGTGTAAATTGCCCTGGGTTAGGCATTGACAATTTCACATATTAATTCTTCCAATCCAGGAGCATGGAATATTTTTCCATCTCTTTGTGTCTTCCTCAATTTCTTTTCAGAAGTGTTCTGCAGTCTTACCTCTTGGTTAGGTTTATTCCTAGGTATCTTATGCTTTTCGGTGCAATTGTGAATGGGATTGAGTCCTTAATTTCTCTTCCTCATTCTCATTGTTAAGTGTATAGAAATGCCACCTGATTTCTGAGCATTGATTTTGTATCCTGCCACACTGCTGAATTGCTGCATGAGTCCTAGCAATCCTGGGGTGGAGTCTTTTGGGTGTTCTATGTACAGTAACATTTTATCTATGAAGAGTGAGAGTTTGACTTCTTCTTGTCAATTTGAATGCCTTTCATTTCTTTTTTGTTGTCTGATTGCTGGGCTAGGAGTTCTAGTACTATGTTGAATAGCAGTGGTGAGAGTGGACATCCCTGTCTTGTTCCTGAATGTAGGCTCCCAGTGTTTCCCCATTGAGAATGATATTTGCGGTGGGCTTTCGTAGATGGCTTTTAAGGTGCTGAGGAACATTCCCTCTATCCCTACATTCTGAAAATTTTTAATCAGAAATGGACTGTATTTTGTCCAAATGCTTTCTCTGCACTCTATGAGAGGATTCATATTATGGTTCTTGTTTTTTATCTTGTTCAATGATCTGTCACGTTGATGGCTTGTACGAGTGTTGAACCCAGCCTTGCATCCCTGGATAATCCCACTTGAATAATGTTCTTAATGTTACTGTTGGATCCTATTGGCTAGTATCTTGTTGAGTAAATTTTTTGCATTTGTGTTCATCAGGGATATTGGTCTGTAATTCTTGTTTTCGTGGGGTCTTTGTCTGGTTTTGGAATTAAGGTGATGCTGACCCTCATAAAATGTGTAGGAAGTATTCCACCCCTTTCGATCTTTCGGAACAGCTTTAGTAGGATAGGTATGTTTCTCTTTACGTGTTTGATAGAATTCCCCTGGTAAGCCATCTGGCCCTGGACTTTTGTGTCTTGGGAGGTTTTTGCTGACTGCTCAATTTCCTGCCTGCTTATTGGCCTGCCTCATGTTTTCTGTTTCTTCCTGTTCCAGTTTTGGTAGTTCGTGGTGTTCCAGAAGTGTGTCCATTTCTTCTAGTTTGAGTTGTTTCGAATTTTGTGAGGGATGCTTGTATGGCGATTGTATTTCCCCCTCAGGACTGCTTTCGTTGTATCCCAATGATTTTGAACAGTTGTATCTTCACTCTCCTTAGTTTCCATAAATATTTTTAATCCTTCTCTAATTTCCTGGTTTGACCCATTCATCTTTTAGCAGGATGCTCTTTAATCTCCACGTGTTGATTTTCTTCCAAATCCCTTCTTGTGATGTGAGTTCTAGTTTTCAAGGCATTGTGGTCAGAAAACATGCAGGGGACAATCCCAATCTTTGGGTATTGGTTGAGACCTGATTTGTGACCCAGTATGTGGTCTATTCTTGAGAAAGTTTCCGTGTGTACTTGAGAAGAATGTGTATTTGGTTGCGTCGGGATGCAAAGTTCTGTATATATCTGTGACTGAAATCCCTGGTGATCAGTGTATCACTGAAGGCCGTGTTTTTTCTGGTGATTTTGTGCTCAGAATATCTGTCTGTTGCAGAAATTGCCTTGTTGAAGTCTCCCAGTATTAGTGTATTATTATTTACGTATGCGTTTGCTATGGTTGTTATTTGATTGATATACTGGCAGCTCCCACATTACGGCGATAATAATATTGATGATTGTTAGGTCCCCTTTTTGGATAGATACTTTAAGTATGATATAGTGTCCCTCTTCATCTCTTACTACAGTCTTTTGGGATAAACTTTCATTTACCTGAAATGAGGATTGCTACCCCAGCTTTCTTTTGAGGACCATTTTGAATGGTCAATGGTTCTCCAACCTTTCATTTTCAGGCTGGAGTTGTCCTTAGGTCTAAAATGAATCTGTTGTGGATAGCCAATAGATGGGTCTAGCTTGTTTTGTCCAGTCTGAAACCCTGCATTTTCGATGGGATCATTTAACCCATTCATGTTCAGAGTGAGTATTGAAAAACATGAATTTAGTGTCACTGTAATAATATTCCATAGTCCCTGTTTTTGTAGATTATTTTTTTGTGCTTCCTCTTTCTTTTACAGGGTCCTCCTTCATATTTCTTACAGAGCTGGTTTGGTGGTCACATATTTTTTTCAGTTCCCTGCCTATCTTCGAAGCTCTTACTCTCCTTCTATTCTGAATGAGATCCTTGCTGCATAGAGTCTTTCTTGGCTGCATGTTCTTCTCATTTCGGACCCCTGAGTATATCATGCCAGTGCTTCTGGCCTGCCAGGACTCTGGGATAGGTCTGATGTTAATATAATAGTTCTCCCCATATAAGTTAGGGATCTCTTGTCTCTTGCTACCTTAGGATTTTCTCTTTATCTTTGGAATTTGCCAGTTTCACTATTAAATGGTGAGTGTTGTTGAATGGTTTTTATTGAATGGGGGGGGGGGGAACTTCTCTATCTCCTGGATCTGAATGCCTATTTCCCATCCCAAGTTAGGAATGTTTCTCAGCTATGATTTGTTCAATATGCTTTCTGGCCTCTGGCCTCTCGGCGCCCTCTTGCAACCCCAATTTAATGTAGATTTTTCCTTCTGAGGCTGTCATTTATTTCCCTTAAGCTTTCATTGTTTCTCTTTTTTTTCCTCAGCTTTCTTCTTTGCCATGGATTGTCTTCTATGTTGCTCACCCTTTCTTCTACCTCATTAACCTTCGTCTTTAGGGACCCCCAGTTAGGATCTGGTCTCATTTAATTGATTCTTAATTTTGGCCTGATCGGATCTAAATTCTGCAGTCATGAGTCTTCTTGAATCCTTTATGCATTGTTCCAGAGTCACCAGTAGCTTTATATTCATGTTTCTGAATAGCTTTCTGACATCGAATTGTAATCCCAAATTCTGTAACTCTGTTGAAAGAGTATGGTTCTGATTCTTTCTTTTGAGGTGAGTTCTTCTTTCTCGTCTTTGCTCAGTGTAGAGTGGATATATGAGCGGGCTGAGTCAAGAATATCAACCACTTCCTATGTAAATTTCACGCTAGATGATTCTGCTGAGGTCAGAGACCAGATATTGAATACAGAAATCAGAATGAAATAAAACCAAAGGATCAATAAAGTGAAAAACAAATTTTAAAACACAGTGGTAAAAAAATAAAAGGCAAAGAATCCCAAAGAGCAAGGGGAAAAAAGAAAAAAGAAAAAAAAAGTGGAAGAAAAAAAAAGGGGGGTTACTGGGAGATGGTGGTGGTGATGAAGTTGTAGTGGAGGGAAAATGTAGTCAACCTGAGGGATTTTAGAGGGTAATCCTCTTGTTTGAGTATATGAAGTTCTCTATGGTAGAAGTTGCTAAGTTCCAAATCCATATAAACCAGAAATACTTGTGGAGGACCCCAACATTGACCACCAAAACATAAAAGAGATAAAAGATGGGCCAGAATGAGAATTAGAAGTCTCACAGAATGAACCAGCATGGTATACCACTTGGTTCTGGGTGAATGCCAGTCATGTTTTAGAAGGTATTGACTTCTGCCATTTTAGAACCAAATGAGTCAGAGAAAACAAAAAATATAAAACAAATATATCTTGTGTATGTCCCAAAATTAAGTTCAATATGTTGAGGGGAATCTAGAAGTGGAAAATATATCTAGGACCTGTAATTATAGAAGTATGGAAGTCAAGAAGGAAGAATCTTAAAAATGAAGAGGTGGTAAAATATTGTAGTTAAGGTGGGAAAAGAGTAAAAAAAATTGGAAATTTACAGTCTGATATAAAAACGAATTGTACTGGAAAAAGGAAAAAAAAAATAGAAAGGGTACCCTCTGGTTCCATATACTGTAAATCCCTGAACTTGTCTTGGAATTTTCCAGGGCTGCTTGGTCAAGAACTTCCTCTTCCCCTGTCCTTCCAGCTGGTCTTCTGGGGGAGGGGCCTGCTGTGCTGATTCTCAGGTGTCTGCACCTGGGGGAGCTGCCACGCCCCCTGCAGGTGCTGGGCTCAGTGGGCGCTGTTTACCCTGTGAGTCCTCTGTTCCCTGGTGGCCATGTCTCTCCCAGGCACAGGGTGATACCAGGAGGAACAACCATACTGCCAGCGGCCAGGTCTCCACCTCTGGAGTCTCCCCCCCCCCCCCAGTAACTACTGTAGTCTCGCAGTCCACACTGGCCTAGGTGCTCCTGGGCCAACATGGGTGCACTGATCTGCACAGCTTGGGTGGCGGCCAGTGGCAGAAGAGTCCTCGCTGTCCTGTGCCCTCCCCGCTTCCGCCTGTCCTGCGGGGAACTCAGGATCCTGGGCTGTGTCTGCTCGGCTCCCTGGGACCCGGGCCCTGTGCTGCTGGAATCGCGCTCCCTGGGTGCGCAGCTCTGGAAGGCAGCAGGGTGCAGACGCCTCTACCCAGAGCCACTGCAAGACTGATCAACTTCTCCCGGATGCCCCCCAGGTGCATGCCCCAGCCCTTTACTTAGATTGGCCCACAGACTGGGGTGCACTTTACTCCGGGGCACACTTCCTCTATTAGTTACTAGGAAACTGGAGGCTCCACTGTCCCTCCTGCGATTCTGCTCGATTTCCCTGCTAAGCGCCTTTCGGTCTGTGAAGAATCCCGTGCCCATCTTTTAAAGCTCCTGCTTCTCTTCTGCATGTGGATGTCCAATTTTCCCAGCACCATTTATTGAAGAAACTGTCTTTTTTCCAGTGGATAGTCTTTCCTCCTTTGTCGAATATTAGTTGACCATAAAGTTGAGGGTCCACTTCTGGATTCACTATTCTGTTGCATTGATCTATGTGTCTTGTTTTTGTGCCAGTACCACACTGTCTTGATGACCACAGCTTTGTAGTACAACCTGAAATCTGGCATTGTGATGCCCACAGCTATGGTGTTCTTTGTTAATATTCCCCTGGCTATTCGGGGTCTTTTCTGATTCCACAAATCTTAAGATAATTTGGTCCAACTCTCTGAATAAAGTCCATGGTATTCTGATAGGGATTGCATTAAATGTGCAAATTGCTCTGGGTAGCAATGACATTTTCACAATATTAATTCTTCCAATCCATGAGCATGGAATATTTTTCCATCTCTTACACCATACACAAAGATAAACTCAAAATGGATGAAAGATCTAAATGTGAGACAAGATTCCATCTAGAATTCTAGAGGAGAGCACAGGCACCCCTTTTT